>NW_026137055.1:0-52604 GCF_000699445.3 Schistosoma haematobium | reverse complement strand
ACCAGGGTTAAATGAAACTCAGAATCCATGTGAGACAACAGTTTCTAATCAATCAACTTATCAGATTTCTCATCTTATTGTACCAGATATGGTTTTTCCTAACGATTCACATATTTCTGATGAAATTCCTTATAAATCTGAGGAAAATATGTTGAATGAACCTAGTCATGATCGAAAGCGTGATGCAGTCTTGATAGATGCTGATTTTTCTAATGACCCTTTACTCTGCAATGACATTCCTAATAAACTTGACGAAAGTGTTTCAGAAGAATCAAATCTTGATGTCATATCAAATATTATTAATCCTCATAATGAATTTGTTGCTTGTGAGGAACTTGTTCAATGTGAAGCACGAGTATTAAGTGAGCTCGATTTTGATTACAATTTGGATGATTTCATATCAACTGTTGTTTATCCTTACCATGAAGTCACTTCTCATGTTTACTCTAGTCAGTGTGAGAAATATGTTTTAAATGAAGCCACATCGTTGATAACTTGGGGATATGAAGATCCAACATTATTTCGTAGGGGAGGATATGGTTAGAAAATCTATAGTTCGAATTTTAGATATCAATGATTTAAGTACGTAGAACCGATATTTTGATCAAATGTAATTCCAAACCAGGTGAGTCTGTTCCAATTTTGGTTGCTAATTCTAATACTAATGAGTACATTCTAGATCATACAAAGTCAACATACAATACACAGTCGGACAGACACACGACGAACCTAAGCAGAATGAGTACAATCGATGACAGAAATTCGGAATTCTATTGTACGAACTAAGGATTCCTTATTGGGAATTCCAAATACAATACGTTCATTTGTGCTCATCGAGTTCTACGTGGTTTAAATTGCACTTTTTCGGGAGTTCCTAGTTGGTACATTAATTCGGATACTTTAAATAATCATAAGTACATACAAATTCAACTACATTCTTTCACATCACAAATGTGACATCTCTTCATCCTTCAACATACACACAAGAATACACAAACGCGCCTTAAAATAAATCCCCTTGTCCGGAATTATATGACAGTGACTTGATCAGGCATGTTTTTAACTGATCGCACTAAATATCTTTGCTTTGTTCTTTTGCACTATTTAAACTTGTGTTAATTCAGTTTATTTATTTATTCTCTAAAGAAGTGGCTTACTCTGAGTCACGAAACGTCGGAACATTTTAAAAAAATAAATTTTCTCCTCATCCGGATATTACATGTTATTAGTTTATTAATGATCTACTCAATGTAATCATTTGGAGTTATCATATAAATAAACTGTAAATGAGTTTATCACGACAGAAATTAAAAATGATTTGAGGAGGGAATAAAACTACAGCTTGGAACTTATTTTAATGAGTAGATGGCTCTAAATAGTTGAAATTTTAGTAAGACTTGAAAAATACAATCTATTTTATGGGAGAACAATTAGTTCCATAGTTTTAAACTGTGATTGGATAAGTACTTGATATACTAATAATAAAAATAATGTTTTTGGCACAGCGTAGTTATAAGTTACTTGGAGCGACTACTAACGATTCAACATTCTGAAGAATAGTAGTGGGCCAAGCTACATGCAATCCAGCAAATATATGTCAAGAAGACTAATGGTAATTGTTTTGACGAACTCTCTTTCCTCATGCCGTGGTTTCCGCTAGGAAAAGCGTAGATGTGGAACATGGTATCACAGTCTTGTTAACTTTCCAATTGCATGATTTGATCCAATTTTTCAAATGGTATAAGTAATTGAGACAGACATCAGCATTATCTAACTGTAAATAAACTGCATAGTAATCTAGAGGTTACATTATCAACAGATAGTTTTTAATCAGATTTATACACTACTGAAATAGAGATTTCATGAGAGATGATGACATTTATTATCATTGTGAAAGTTTTGCTCCAAATCCTATGCACGAAGTTCGTCAAGCTAGTGTAGTGACTCACATTTATCACGAGAACACGACTGGTTTAATAAAAACAATTATTATTATAACCAACTGTACCAGTGTTTGTTTGAATGTGCTTTTGTTCGACTGTGCTAATGACAGCTATATTGTGCTTCCATTATTATTCACACACTTTGATTGTAAGTTCGCGCGAATTCGGTTACGTTCTGTAACCAAGATTGTATCCTGGCACGATCTCGGTATCCTTTCGATGCCACGAGATCGCCAGCGAATATATCTCGATTTGGTCCATTAATTGCCTTCTGATATTTGGCTTCTCGGGGATTTTATGGATTTATTTGGTTACGTTCAACCTTCGCCTTCTGATTTACTTGGCACGTGTTTCTCTGTAGCGGTGTTTATAGTCAACCGCGACTCGACACCATGCTACACTAGACATTCCGAGATAGACATCTTTGATTTGAAATTTAAAGACATTAAAGCTATGTTATAAGAAGAACTGGAAGTATTTGACCTATTACTAACTGTTATATTTACTATAATTACCTTTACTGTGTTTTGGATACATTTGTTTAACTAAGGTTTTGAACTTGTTTGTTAATACGTTTGACCCCATAAATTTTTGGTTTCACCGTACATTTGGCATGGTATTTTGGAAGTTTTGCTCTGGAAACCTAAAAGAAGAATGTTTTAAGTTTATTTGTTATAATCATTATTAAAACAATAAATTTAGGTCAGTTACTTGTAATTTATGAATAAACATTAGTACCTGAACTGGAATTTGGTTTTCTGTTTTTTAGACGTAAGTTACTAGCGAATCAATTCAGCATGAATCAATAATAAACTAGAGCAAGATTCTGGCGCAGTATAAAGCTACTTCAGCTTGATTTTTGAATACTCTACACTTTGTATTTGTCTCGACATTCATTTTGGATCAAGTAGTAATTCTTTAGAGGTAAATAAATTCTCAAAAACAATAGCTCTGTAAGCATTCGATATTGATACGGACCTCATTAATCATACTGGACACACCCTAGATGAAGGCGTCCGGTCATGCAACCGCGCCAAACCCCGAGTGGGTACGGTGAACTTCGCATCGCTTTCAACCGTTAACCAGCTTAGATCAAATGCCTCTCGATATGTCTTCACTCCTGATTTCCGATTTGATTAGGTTGGTTTACATTGATTATAAGGGTGTTACGTGTAGAGGCGTTGCCAAACCCTGAATACCTACGTTGTCTTAAACTCTATTCTTCTACCTCGTTGGATTACTTATGTATTAATATGAACTTGACCTGATAAACATACTTGTGTGGAACGGAGATATACTATAAAAACGATGAGTGGAAAGTCAAAGGAGATTATAAAGGTGGAAGGTGAGATTGCCAAAGCCGTTTATAATCTGTTTGATGACATGGGCGGCCTGCTTGAGCATCTGGGCTACCTATTCCTGCCATCTATATATTTCAACAAGTTATCTATTTTTGCTTGTTTTAATATATCACTATGTTTATTAATCGCATAACCTATTCTGCTGCGTTTCTGAAAATTGTACAACCTTTCGTTGTCAAAGTTACAAAAACTCAATAAGGGACAATGTGGTTGCTGGCAATATACAACGAAAAGAATGTACATTATTCAGATGTTCATTTACTGAACTGCTAACATCTAACTGGCGATCACTCAATATTTATCTCCAGGACCGACCAAGAAGAAAGCAACGGAAACTTGTTGAAATACTTTACGCTGAGAATTCTATATTGTGCCAAAAACATAATATTGAATAAAGCTTATAATAATAATAATGGGGGTAAACTAAATAATATTAGTGCCCTTAGTGTGGTTTCTGTTAGATTTAGTTCTGCTAGTCTCAAGTTAGGTAAGATATTAATGAAGAAGCGATTAGAAAATTGACTCGGGTTGGAAAAAGAGCTTAAGTTGTTGGGTGATTCAAGATGAGGTTGAGCTTGGTGAATTAAGTGAAGGGTTTGGAAGAAGATGACCTGTTGTCTGTAGATAATGGTGAAGTAGATAGTAAGGTGAAAATGTTTTGGGGTGTAGTACTGATCGTAATGTTCGTTGGGAAGAACCACTCAGCATTCCAAATAGCAAATGGGTCAATGAGGTTAAGTATACGTTGTATACAAATGTTTAGAAAATTGGCTTGCCCAGAATTGACATTATGTATTTGGATAGACAACATATTCACTAATACAGTCTCGTTAGTGAATTTGCTAGCATTGTCATAAGTACGTTGTTTGATTCTGGTCAAATACTGTCACATCTGTTGCATAAATTAAAGGGAAATTCCAGAACGGCTATTGAGGCCTGGATCTATTTGCCTAGTAACCTGGGTTATGGTAGAGTGTGGAAAAGTTTGTATGATCTATTGGAAAGAAACTATTCGGTTACTTGCAAACTAATTATGAGGCTATTCAGCCATGAACCTATTTGATGTTCAGCTGATGACTTGACTAGTCTTGAGTGTAATATATGTAAACCACTGGAACAAATAAGGTGTGTCCGATTTGAATTTGGAAATAATCCAGTCTTGCCTACCACCGCATTTGCAAAATAAGTGGTCAGAAAATTCTGACAAGACTACGGTGGCCAGCAAATGACCCGATTTTGAAGGATTGGTTGTATTCGGGAAAGGCAGAATTATAGTCTCTCCAACGCTGTATGGGAGTTCAACACAACGTTTATTCAAGTTCGGTAAAATGAACTCCAAGTTGATAGGAGGGCACTTCTGAATGTAGTTAAACAAGACACAAGCAACTCTGTTTAGTTTGCAAGTTGCGAGTTTTACCAACGTGGATACAAGGTGACAGATAATACAGTTACCGAAAACTGAAGTCATGTAAAGGAGACGGAAGTAATGAGATGTGGTCTATATTATCTGTGTTTGAGAAAGCGTCACATCACCTAACTCGGGTTTAAAATGTGACATTGAAAACTGAAATATTCAGCATTATTCAATGCTATATACTGACACCATTAACAACCATGTAGTGAATCTAACTTGGGAACCGAACTGACCGAAGTCTTTCTGGGGCATTATACCGCCAAACTATATGATTCCACTGGAAGTTTGGAAACTTACGGACTGAAGCGAAATTTAGACGTGAAAGGAAGTCATCTATTTATGCGTTACACCATATCGAATGTAACATGATGTTGAAAAATAGTGGACCTCATTTCTCTTAGTGGACACACCCTAGCTGATGGTGTTCTGTCATGCATCCGCACCAGATTACGAGTAAGTACGCTGTGCTACGCATCCTTCGCAACACCTGGCCAGCTTAAATCAAACTCCTAAAAAATACGTCGACGCTTTAAATATATTCCTGAACTCATTCATTTCTAACTTCTGAATTTACTGGGTTGATATCTTTCGATTATAATGATATTTCTGAAGAATGCATTATGGAACCCTGATTATCTTTAACATCTTAGATTTACACTTGGTTTTTACTTCTCACTAGTAAGAATCATTTGAATTGTGGAGCTTATTTATTGTGGTTATAGATCACAAACCTAGATAATATGTGTCACGTGATTGGAGGCCTACTCTAGTTTGACTGGCATGGTGTGAACAACCAGCTAATTCCGAAGGTGCACCTCGTGGACAGCATATAATGTGAATAACCCTTTCGTCTTATCACTGTACTATGGCTGCTTTGAAGACCTTATAACACAAAAGACGTTTTTTCAGGAATATATTGGTAAGGGCAGGTGAAACAGCTTAGTTTGATTGGCTAAGAGTTGACTTCAAACAACTAAGCATATGTCAAAACAATAGAGTTCAAGTATTCATTCACTTCCTCATTTTTTACAGGTATTATGTTACTTATTATCTTATATTGAATGCTGAAAAGCTTTGTTTGTCTGAACAGGTGACCCCACACTCCACTATGACTGCTTGAAGATCTAAATAAAGACTGGTTTCTTCTATCAAAAGAACGAGGGTTACATATAGGCACGAAATAGGTACAGGAGAGTGGGACCACCAGAGCATGGATCATTGATATGCGGTGGTTGTCCTTAAAAATCAGTGGCCTGATTGTTGTATGACTTGGGCCCAATGACATTTCACTAGCCCTACAGGATCAAGATCGTCGTTTCGAAGTTATTTTGTTACTTTGTGTTTTTATTGTTTATTACAAGCAGCATTTACTGGTTTGCATGTGTGTCACCCGAGGTCTTCAGTATATTATACTTTAATAAACGAAAGACTAATTTATTTTCATATTTGAATGATTGAATTCGGAATTACTGAACTTTTATTCACTCTTGGTCAAAGTTAGTCTATTCAAAAGACATATTCAAAAGTCTTATTTCAGATATTAGCTATATCTTCATCTAATTGCTGATGAAGATGCCACAAGTATTCGGAGTTTGTCAGCGCTTTAACCAGAAACACCTTCTATATGAAGCGTCCCTGTAGTGGCATTGGACAATAACCACACAATCCACAAAGCTGAACACGAGACTACTCAGAAAATAGAGATTCAATATTTAACGCGGAGATAGCTCACAGCTACTTTATAGTGTAAAGTTATATATGAATTTGAGCTCACTTTCTAGAATGGAAAATCCAAGCATCAGTTACGATGTAGAAAATATATTTGGGATCCATAGAAGTATTAAATATTTTTCCCAATCGTTCCATTAAGCTATGAAGACACCGGCTGACTTGATAAAACTTCTACATCCTACAAAAGATCAACAAGGACTCGGAGTTTGTTAACGCTTGTACACATAACACCCCTAAGTATATCAACCTAATCAAATCGGAAATCAGAAGTGAAGATATATTGGGAAAGCTATCGATACGTCGAGAAGCATTTGATCTAAGCTGGTTAACGGTTGAGAGCGATGCGAAGTTCACCGTACTCACTAGGGATTTGGCGCGGTTGCATGACCGAACGCCTTCAGTTAGATGTGTCGGCATTAAATATCAAAGAGTTAAAGAATTATCATTTGGGGATTTATTTACCGCCACACTTTCACTTCTATTAATATCCCAGTGATTTTACCAGTCTCACATTGTCTGAGCACTCCATATCCTTATGTTTATTGTTGTTCTGATTGCCATAAAGGGTGTCGACGTCATGGGTTATTAGGCATTTAAGCTTTTATTACTAGGGGTCATAACTGTCCCATGTGAAGACCCTTCAACTCTTTGGGGAGAGTTGAGGTGGTTTGATCATTCCACGTTGATTAGCGATTTTTAGTTAATTTGTTTAGTACGACGATTGTTTGCTCATTCTATTCCCAGCTTTCTTCCTACACATAGAATCACGACTGGAAAAAGTTATAGTCTCTAGGTTCTAGAAAAAGTTAGCTAGACCATTTGAGTGAACTAAAATATTTTGTATTTGGATTGGGTAGATGAATAATATGGAGTGAAATATACAAGAATGTTCTAGATAACTCAGTGGGCAGACATATACCAACGAGCATATGGAAAGGTATTTTAACAGGACTTACAAATGTATGTATGAAGTAGCATATGTACAAGTCACAATCGATTATTATAAATATGTAATTATCAGGAAGATGATATTTGCTTACTGGACAAGTGCTGTTTGCATGATTATTAATTGTCCAGGTAGGAATAAATTCATGTAAGTGTATACGAAGAAACTTATATATTAGGAAGTCGGTCATGAGATTACCTCAGATCATTGACGACAACATCATATACAGTTAGATTCAGATATATCTCAATATTAACCATGCTGTTAGATCAACTTTGATTCGATTCAACTTTATAACGATTTGACTTCGTGTAAGAATGCTACCGACGTAGAGGATGCCCTGCTAGCTAGTCATTTACTGACATCCAATGGAAACGTAAGAATACTGCCCGACATCCCGTATTCTGAGCGCAATCTCATCCGGAACATCCTTAAAGAATCTCGCGAGAAGTTTTCCCGCGGAAGAAATATAATTGTGCAAGGTGTACCGAAAAACACGGACCCTAGTCAAGCAAACTCTGATATTAGGGGATGGAAATTCATCAAACAGTCTTTGAGGCTCAAAAACATACTGACTCAACATGTGACGAGACTAGCCAAGAAGGATGGTGATTCTAGACCCCGGTTAATGAGGATAACTTTTCCATCCTCCCATATGGCGGCTGCAACTCTGGAAGAATTTCGTACCAACAGACGTCGGTTGCCAACTGGAATCCACATGCACCCTGGCAGGTCATATGAAGCCAGTACCAAGCACAAAGGCAAGTCGGAGCCGATCGTTCCACTTGTGGACTGTCTTGATTATAAAAAACGTGTAAAGCACAGGGCCTACCAACTCGGCAAACCTTATATTGGTAGGCCACCTGTCCATTCACGTAAAGCTCACACAGACAAACAGGAAGAACCTCACGCGTTTCAAATCGAAAGCATAAACTGCTCATACATGAACGCTGCGAGTCTACCAAACAAAATGGATGAGCTGAGTGAGCTTAGCAATGCTGCTAATGCTCACCTGATAGGGATATCTGAATCTTGGATATCTTCTCAGTTCTCGGACCGGGAGTTAGCAATGTCTGGGATGTCTTTGTTTCGCAACGACAGAAAAACAGGAATTAAGGGTGAAGTAGCCGTATGCATACGATCTTGCTTGGAGGTACACCAAGTTCATAACCTCGAGTTTAACAATCTCGAGGAATCCATATGGCGCTCTGTAAGATTGTCTGCTACTTCGAGGTGCCTAGTTGGCGTCATATATAGGAAGCCCATTGACGACATCGAGTATGAAAGTCGTATGCTGGAAAGACTATACCGCTTTACGCGTCTCGGTTTCACTCATATTCTGATTCTAGGGGACTTCAATCTCCATAGAGTCAATTTCGCGAAACATATGTATACTGGAGGTGAAAACTCAACTGAAACTCGGTTCTTCAACCTCATTGAGGATTTGGGATTATACGAAAATGTGAGGTCGGCAACTCTTTGGAGACACAATCAGACACCGTCGCGATTAGACTGTGTATTTACAAACGAAGAATTCCTAGTTGACAACCTCTCAGTCCTGGCTCACCTGGGGAAAAGCGATCACGCCGTTATAGCTTTCAGTTTTGTCAGCAAAACTGAGCTAAGATATCCCACCAACAACATGCGCTGGAATTTCAAACGGTTGAATGTTTCAGCTCTATAGGACTATCTACAACAGGTGGATAGCGATGTTCACCCTCAACTCGATGTGGATGCTCATTGGGACTTCTTGCTGCACACGATCTTATGTGCAACAAAGCAGCCAGTTCTTCAAAAGGTCCCCAAAAGCTACAAGCAACCTAAAATAATCAAGAACCACACTATTCGCCTGCTAAGCTGCAAAAAACACTGTTGGGCAGAATACAAATGAACTGACAACAATGGAGCATGGAGACAATACAAGCATATAAAGAACGAAAATGCCTTTCTAGCAAACCTTGCACTGGTAACATTGAAGCATATTTTTGGCCAGTTTGACGGAAGAACTTTACATATAATCTTCAATAGTTTGTCCGTCCCCATTTAGAGTGCGGAAACAATATTTTCCCCTCACTCCAAAAGGATAAAGACACTCTGGAGTGTATCCAACGGTGAGCCACGAAGTCAGTTCGGGGACTCAAATTTAAACCTCATGAAGAGCGCCTCCAATCACTGAACCTCTACTCATCAGAGTATAGGCGTCTTAGAGGTGACCATCTGATGGCTTACAGTATCCTTAACACTTCTGGACATCTTCTTAAACACCTACATAAGCTTAGTCCCAATACCAACCTAAGGGATAATACCCAGAAATTGGAGACACAACAAAGCAGAACTGATTGTAGACACAACTTCGAGTCCTTAAGAGTTGTCAACCACCGGAATTCGCTGCCGGCCGAGCTAGTCCAAGCGACTTCCCAGGAGTCCTTTAAGAGGCAACTTGATCCATTCTTAAGGTCTAAGGATATCATCATACTATGATTTACCAATTCCCTTTTTCCTCTTTTATCGGTAATATACCTAGGTTCTTGCCTGTAGTTATTCATGATCCCCTGCTACTAGACACGGAAGCCTGTTAAGCGAAAGCTTCTTCTATTCCGTCCATAACCATTTGTATCATTTGAACCATTTTTGACGTAATTGTTATTTTATGAAAATGAAATACCATATTCGGACAAATTGTACAGACTTATCGAAACGTCTGACAACTAAACGCAATCAACATATGCCTGTCGTAAATCATAATTGAGTTTTCTTCATTATCTCACTTTCACGGTTCTTCGTTTAGATACGTCAGGGTACAAGGAGACTCACGTGGCGGTAAAGCTTCGTGATTGGACAGGTATATGATAAGCCGGAACATTGACTTAAAACAAGTAAAATTAGCCTGTTAGGCACGTGAAATTCTTGAAATAATCCCAATTTGTGTTTCGACCCAACCTCCCAATTGCGGGAAAAATTTCGCCCGTTTCAGGGAAGCCGCTGTAGAAAATTCTAGGGAAATGTAGACATTCCGAGTTGCATAAAGATTTGACCCATGAATTGTTGCAGTGCGACAGTTACGTTTGATCAGTGTATTCTTTTATATGTTCAGTTTAGTGTTGTTTCCCACTTTTCATCCTCGTATCCGATTTGTTCTTTATGAATAATATTTCTCACGTTTAGTTTTTCTTACAGTGGTTGATTTCATTTCGACTCATCTCAGATTGCTATTTTCCTTTCTCCTTGCGTTGATGTGAGTTGTGAAAACCTGGACTGACACATTTGTATAATGCTCTATGCGGATAACTGATTGATAGTGTTGATATATTTAGTAAGTTCTATTCCACTCAAACGTCTTGTTGATTTTATCGCTAGCAACATAGGTAATTTGTACTTAAACGCTAATTCATCGTTCTGCGCTTTAAAGTTATGATGACAGTATTTGCAAGTGCTCATACTCTGTCCGGGTAAGTAACGGTAAGGTTAGACACATGGTATTATGGAATGATGGTAAATCAGTTGATGAGGTTGTAAATCTTCATCGACTGGGATGATTAGGGCACGTGTCACGTATGCCTGAGCACTGATTACCACGACGCGCAATGTTGACTTGTGTTGGGGATGTTTGGAAGAAAGTTAGGGGCGGCCAAACCAAAACGTGGTATCAGCCCATACAGTCACTAACTTCTAATCTTAACCATGTTGGTAGATGCAGACTATTTAGTTGGGGTCTATTTAAATATCGTAACCAATAGTTGGAGACTCTTGGTAACATGGTTCAAAATCGATGACAGTGGCGTAGGTTTATACATTCTTTGTCTTCCCTTAAACCATGAGGTTAAAATTGCTGAATTCCTTTATTTCTACGAACTAATTCTTTCTTATGCGTTATATCCTTATACAAAAATTTCTTTCAAATATTACCACCACTGAATTAACTGCTATGAATTCGGTGTTCATCTTGTTGTGCTAGTGAGTTATGGCAACTTGGACCGATGCACATATGTGCCTGGTCCTATGTTGTATCTGACTGACTGATTGTGGTAACCTAAATCACTGAAGTTACACATTATATAATCTGGTGATCCATTCCAGGGTTAGTGCGCCTACAGATTCATAACTTTCCTTACATGTTTTATCAGTATCTAGTGTTTTTTTCTACTTTTGGTTGCAAGGAGTCACGCGTTGCTGAACAATCAACGCAGTTGCCACCGTAAACTCAGTTGAAAATGTCAAGTATATAAAAATCTCAGAGTGATGGTGCAAGTACAGGATAGAGAAACTGGTTTATCGAAAAATGAGTACCTTCTTGCTGGTTCTGTCAGTGGTTTTGTTGCTAGGGCAGTTGTACAACCTTTGGACGTAATTAAAATACGTTTTCAGGTAGGCATCTTAGTTTTTCTAAATTCTGAGTAGCTACAGATGGAACCAATCGAAGTTTCCAGAACAAGCAAGTATCAAGGTCTTATGCAAGCCGTCAGGTGCATAAGCAAGGAAGAGGGTGCTATTGCTTTTTGGAAAGGTCATGTTCCTGCTCAAATGCAGTCGGTTACGTTCACTAGTGTTCAGTTTCTTACTTTTGAAGTGATTCTTTCATGGCTGCGTGAAGTCAACAGTCTCCTTATTTCAGATAACAAAATATTTGGCTTACCTATTACCTACAAACCTATTGGTAACTTTCTGTGCGGATGTGGAGCGGGCTCTTTAGCAGCAGTAGTTACTCAACCATTAGACGTCCTACGCACACGTTTCATTGCTCAAGGTGAGCCGAAAACTTACGGGTAAGCTTCTTCAATAGTGCTATCGTTAGCTCCCAGTTGACTTGTCTAGTAATATATGTGTATTTTTAAAGTTGCCTTCAGCGATTTATAAACTGTGTGGAATGTAAGTTTAGAGTGCAGGTCAAATCGTTTTGATCTCAGAAATATCTAGACTTCTACGTCCATATATTTACATTTGATTTTTCAATGGATAAATGAGTTGAGAAGCGTTCCTCATATTCCAAATGATAAATGTCCCCTCGACACTATGATTTACTTGAGAAGATCGTCAACATACGACGAACTACATTGCAGAGTCGTTCATTGAGGACAGCTATCAAATACAATCCAAGTAAGGACTAAAGTCAGACAAGGCTGCTTACTCTCACCCTTCCTCTTTCTTTTCGTAGTCGACTGAATTATGAAAACCTCGACATCGGAGAGGTAACACGGAATACAATGGACAACTTGCATGCAACTAGACGGTTTGGACCTCGCAAATGACATAGCTTTCCTATCTCATATACACCAACAAATGCAGATGAAGACAACCAGTGTAGCAGAAGCCTCTGCATCAGTAGGCCTTAACATACACAAATGAAAAAGCAAGATCCTCAAATACAACACGCAGAACACTAACCCAATCACACTTGATGGAGAAACTCTGGAAGAGTTGGAAACGTTCACGTAGCGGTTCAGATGCAGACGTAAAGGCGAGGATCGGCAAAGCAAGGACAGCATTCCTACAGTTGAATAACATATGGAACTCAAAACAACTGTCAACCAATATGAAAGTGAGAATCTTCAATACGAACGTCAAGACAGTTCTACTGTACGGAGCTGAAACTTGGAGAATTACTACAAACATCATCAAAACGGTACAAGTATTTATGAACAATTGTCTACGTAAGATACTGAATATCCGTTGACCGAAAACCATCAGTAACAACCTACTGTGAGAGAGAACAAACCAGGTTCCGTCTGAAGAGGAAATCAGGAAAAGACAGATGGAGTTGATAGGACATACATTACGGAAATCACCAAACTGCATCACGAGCCAAGCCCTAACTTGAAATCCTCAAGGTAAACGTGAAAGTGGAATGCCGGAGAACACACTACGACTGGAATTGGAATCAGACATGAAAAGGGTGAATAGGAAGTGGAAAGAACTGGAAAAGATTGCCCAGGACAGAGTTGGATGGAGAGTGGTGGTGGGCAACTTATGCTCCTCCGTGAGTGGCAGCAGGTGTAAGTAAGTCGTTTGGATTTCTGTTCAGCAGTTTTTAACGACATAGGACTTAGTGGAATTGTTCATTGACCCATTTTCACTTTATAAGGACGCAGCGTGCCATAGATACAAACCATCTTTGAAACATTTTGATTCTCGGCTAGGAGAAACACTTTCAAACATAAGATTATTGCTGAAAACATCTAGAAATCTTAGTTTATTCAGCATTTTTCTCTGAGAGAATTGTGTCGTTTGATGATCTAATACTTTGGACACTATATTGATCAGGTTATAGCAATAAGATTTTGTCCAGTTTCATAAACCAGAACGATTAGCTATTTAGGATCTCATAATTTGGGGAAAGACGTAGAATGAATGCACCTGCGCCATTGCATATGGTTTTGAGCAGTCATTCAAAGCCTCTAGCCATTGGTAACAATAATCACGCAGGCCCCAACTATGTAGTTTACACCTATTAACATAGCCCAGCCCAGCTGTAAATGCCTTCGTGGACTGATGCAATGTTTCGGCTTGGTCGTTCCAAGCTCTTCCAAACTACTTCTGATACTACACCACAATATCGCCTGTCAAGGTTGGCGGGAGTTGGGCTTTCGTAACACATATCTCAAACACCTCAGTTAATGAGGATTTACTATTTCATCAATCGATTTACCATTCTTACCTAATACCCTATTACTTACCCAGACATTTCTTATTCCATGGTCCCAAAATACGCGGGGAACGCTTCAAAGACACCTATGATCGAATACCAATAACCTATGAATATTCTCTATTCTTGATGTTCATGTTTCATACCCGCACAGTAGAACGAAGCGAACTGCTGCACAGTAAACTTGCCCTTTAGTTGGAAGACGGATGTCTCACCTACGCGACTTGTAATGCAAGCTGACGGAAAACAATCAAATTTTCTGAATCCGTCCCCTGTGATTATCATTAGAGAATTTTAGACTGGGACGATCAGCGATCGAGACCAGTTGGATAGGATTGCGTCCAGTTGCCAGATTCTAACTAAGATTCCATGTAATCTGACTTTTGACACCGGACCACCATTTTCAGGTTGCTTGAAGATAATGGATAACTGAAGCGTGACTTTAGGTCAGTTGAACTGTTTCCTAAAGTGTACTGCTTATTGATCTGATCTCCTGAATTGTGAGTAAATAATAGTCCCGTCTTTTTCCCTGATAGTTTCTTTAACTACCTCATTTTTAATACCCTTTGCCTCGATAAGTCTAGACAGTTGTCTGCTGAGGAGCATACTTTATTTTTCGGTGGTTACTACCCTTCGTTCAACACGTCCGATTCACTTAAATTACGTTTGAATATTTGATGTTAAAGTTCTCAACGTCACTCAACAACATTCATTGAATGATATGCTATATTTGTCGTTAATCTATTATATTTATTGACGGTTTCCCAAGGCGTCATGCCACGCAGGTACAATATTGCTCATATGATTCGTTTAAATAGCTTTTTGCTTTTAGCTTGTTTCTCAGCTATCCTACGCACTAATCATCCTTAATACAATACTTCGACGCCTAACTAAAGCTCGTGAAGAGCAGACCAGAGAAAACCAGACTGGTTTCCGACCTGGACTTGGGTATATAGACCAGATATTCACACTACGTCAGGTTCTAGAACACAGACACACATTCAGACGCCCCACAATCGTAGTGTTTCTCGACCTTAAGGCGGCATTCGACTCTGTTGATCATGAGGTTCTATGGCAGTGTTTGTCACTGAAAGGAGTACATTAACCTTATAAAAGCTCTCTCTACTCGAACACAACTGGTAGACTGAGAGCTTATGGCGAACTGCCATCAGAATTGGTTACCTCAAGTGGTGTTCGTCAGTGTTGTCCACTCTCTCCATTCTTGTTCAACTTCGTCATCGACATGCTTTTAGAGATGAAACTTTCCTCATCTAGATTTCCAGGGTTGAACTTCTACCGTGAGGTTCACTTGTTGACTTAGAATATGCCGATGAAATAGTTCTATTTGGTGAAGATGCTGACAAAATACAGAGTCTTCTAACCACTATAAGCAACAATACAAGCATGTTCGGGATGTGATTCTCCCTCTCGAAATGCAAAATGTTGCTTCAGGATTGGGTTGCATTGACACCCGAACTAATGATAGGGAGTGAAGTAATTGAGCGTGTCGATCGCTTCGCTTATATTGGAAGTCTCATCAGCCCTTGTGGTCTGGTGTGTGACGAAATCTCAGCACGGATACAGAAGGCTCGACTAGTTTTTACGAACTTGCGTCATTTATGGCGTAGGCGAGATATCCGTCTATCAACCAAAGAACGTGTTTACTGCGCAGCAGTTCGTTCCTTCCTACTTCATGGCAGTGAAACATGGCCGGTAAGAGTAGAGGATATTCGTAGGTTACTAGTATTTGATCATAGGTGTCTTCAAAATATTGCTCGTATATCCTGGGACCATCGAGTAAGTAATGCAGTTGTTAGGAAACGGGTACTAGGTAAGGATGGCAAATCAATTGATGAATTAGTGAAACTTCATCAGTTGAGATGGCTGGGACATGTGTTGCGTATGCCCAACCACCGACTGCCTCGATGTGCGATGTTTTGTTGTATAGGAGTAGATAGGAAGAAAGCTAGGGGCGGCCAGACCAAAACATGGCACAAGTCCATGAAGTCACTGACAAGTGGACTGAGTCATGTTGGTAGGTGTAGACTACCTGGTTGGGGACCGCGAGATGATAGCAACCGATGGTTAGAGACCCTGAATGATATGGCTCAAAATCGTTTGCAGTGGTGAGTGCAGGTGCATTCACTCTTTGTGTTCTCCCAAATTCTAATCTTCTGAATTCTTCACGTCCTTTTTTTCTTTCCAAATTTATTACACTGGATTGTATTCTTTGAATAACATCTTCAAAACCTAGTCTTTTCGATCATTGCTTATACTTTTACTATGTCTACCACTATGGGATTTGAATCGACAATTGTATCTCTATGCTAATGTCGTATGGCAACTCGAACTGATGTACGAACGTACGAATTTCTACGTTGTGACTGACTGAACCTGTACTGGTTATCTGAGAATCTGTTTTATAATCCCTGTAATAATGTACAGATTGGCTGTGTATAGAAAGGTCATGTAAATAAGTGCTCACAGTATGAGTTCTAATGATGTCTTTTATCATTACTTGACAGATATTTCAACGGGTAATCGACTTTTTAAGAGATCACTGAACAACTTTGAAGTAAGTTCATTTAAAAGCTAAACAGATATTCTACTCCTACTGCAGAATACACTGAAATCCCGATGACCAATTAATCAAATATTGTATTCTTACTTTTTAGGAGCATGTCACATGCAGCTGTTTCCATCATAACTCGTGAAGGTGCTCAAGGGTTTTTCCGTGGGCTTGTACCATCTCTTCTTCTTATAGCACCACAAACAGGGATTCAATTTGCCATTTATCATTCATTAAACCAAATGATTAATCAAGGAAAGTATTATTTGCATCCCAATCTCATTGATAAGTCACCACAATTCCATAGCGGTAACCGTTCAGTTGGTATGTTTTGTTAACTAATGAAATCTGTTATTTTTCCGTCCATTGATTTGGCTCAAGTATCCATATTTCAAAACATAATTCATTTCCATTATCCGGGTATTATCATTACCCCTTACACTGAAAGGACCCGCTGAATGAGTTAATTTAACTTTTTTTTTCCCAGAACCAGACCTTTGTGGAATAGAATTTAGTAAATATATCAACACTATCAATCAGTTATCCGCATAGAGCATTATACAAATGTGTCAGTCCAGGTTTTCACAACTCACATCAACGCAAGGAGAAAGGAAAATAGCAATCTGAGATGAGTCGAAATGAAATCAACCACTGTAAGAAAAACTAAACGTGAGAAATATTATCCATAAAGAACAAATCCGAGACCCGTATTCAAGACTGGTGAAGTACTACAAATTCGCTCTCCATCTATCGCTTCGAAAGGCTTGTTTTACGTGCATTTATCCGGGAACCATGTGGCATTTTCGTCTGGTGTTGCACTAAGCGTTAGAGCTGAGGCAGCACTAATCGGTTGGATCCCCATTAACAGTCGGTTATGTGCTGTTAGATTATAAAGTTCCATCAAAGTGAGAAGAAATCGGCGTGAGAAACGATGTCTTTTCGTCATCTCCGCCTATGCCCCGACAGATTGCAGCCCGGATGCAATCAAGGATGAATTCTACCACCAGTTATCTGTTCTTCTCCAGAAAGTGTGTTCGACAGATATTGTAGTACTTACCGGAGACTTGAATGCTCAGGTCGGGCGTCTAGGCGCAGAAAAGAGTCGTTTAGGCGGCCGATGGGGACTTGTTGGTCGCAGGACAGATATCGGTGACCGTCTATCGCAACTGTGCACAGACCACAACCTGTTTCTGGCTAGCACTAACTTCCGGCACAGTCATCGCCGATGTGCCACCTGACGTCCTCCCTCTGCATCTCAAGCCTGGACTCAGATTGATCACATCGCGATCAGCTACTGCTGGCGTGGTTGTTTACAAGACTGCCGCTCCTTTTGGAGTACCTATCTGGACTCTGATGATGCCTTGGTCTGCGCCAATCTTACCTTACTTTTCAGTGGCCAACGGAGTGACTGCCACCAAGGGATTGATGTTAGCAAGCTGGTTGCAACTTCTGTTGTTAGTAAGTATCGAACCGAGCTAGCTTCTAGGCTAGCCACCATTCCACCGAAAAGGATAGATGAGCATTGGCTGCAACTTCATGACGCCATGAGAATGGCGGGTACAGTCAGTTGTGGGTTCGCGAAACGTCCCGCTTATAAGCACTGGGTTTCTTTTGGCTTCCGTCATACTTCGTAGGTTGTTCAAAACTCGAGAAAGATTGACTCTCGAGGAGCAGGCTGGTATTCGTTCCGGTCGAGGATGCATTGATCATATCTTCACCATCCCCCAATGTTAGAACACCGCCATACTTTTCAAAGGCCAACAATCGTAGTGTTTCTTGACATCAGGGCTGCCTTCGATTTGTTGGACAGGACTGTTCTCTGGGATTGTCTATTGAAGAAGGGTGTGCCTGAGAAGTTTATTAACATCCTAAAGGCCCCATATACAAACGCTTCAGGCAGAGTAAAGGCATGCCATCACCTCTCTCAATTGTTCTATTCAAGCAGTGGGGTTTGGCAGGGTTGCACAATCGCACCATTCCCTCCAACTTTACCATCGATGACATTCTAGAAACAGCTCTGATGGATGTAAGTAATGGTGGTGTGGATCTGTTGCCTGGAGAAAGACTTCTCGACCTTGAGTATGCGGACGATATTGTCTTACTGTGCGATAATGCCCAAGGCATGCAATCCGCACTTAGTCAGTTGGCAATCAGTGTCCGTAGGTATGGTATGTGCTTTGCACCTTCGAAGTGCAAAGTACTTCTACAAGACTGGCAGGATTCCAATCATGTACTCACTCTGGATGGTGAACAGATAGAAGTAGCCGAGAAGTCCATGTATCTAGGTGGCTGCATAAGTGCTGGTGGGGGTGTGAGTGATGAGATCAATGCACGTATAGTGAAAGCCAGAGCGGCTTATGCCAATCTGGGCCATCTTTGGCGCCTTCGTGATGTTAGTTTGGCTGTAAAGGTCGGATCTACAACGCGTTGGTGAGAGCAGTTCTGCTCTATGTTTGTGAAACCTGGCCTCTCCGAGTTGAGTAAGTTAAACGACTCTCTGTGTTCGATCATCGTTGTCTCTGAAGGATTGCTGATACTCAGTGGCAACACCATGTTAGTAATGCAGAGGTTCGACATCGTGTGTTCAGACCCATAGATGATAATGCATCATGAAACACCGACTTCGGTGGCTTGGACATGTTCTACGAATGTCGTCCCAGAGAATTCTACGTCGTGCATTGTTTGCCGACTATCGGACTGGTTGGAAGAAGCGGAGAGGTGGTCAGTGTATGACATGGTGTCGTGGTATGAAAGAAAGCTGCAAAGGGCTGGATTCTGTCGGTCCTTCACGACTCCCTGGCTGGGGTCCTAGAGGTGGTGTGACACAATGGCTAGAGACGTTATCAGATATGGCTCAGAATGGAAGCTAGTGGCGATCCTGCTGTAACCTTCTTTTACTTTCTTCGTGAAAATCGGTTGTTTCTTCCTTAACTGAAAGATTTCTTCGGATTGTACCTTTCCATTTCCCCCAGTATTATTGTTCAGTCAGTCAGTCAGTAACAACGTAGAACTTACTACGTACGTACATCAGTTCGAGTTGCCATACGACATTAGCATAGAGATACAATTGTCGATTCAAATCCCATAGTGGTAGACATAGTAAAAGTATAAGCAATGATCGAAAAGACTAGGTTTTGAAGATGTTATTCAAAGAATACAATCCAGTGTAATAAATTTGGAAAGAAAAAAAGGACGTGAAGAATTCAGAAGATTAGAATTTGGGAGAACACAAAGAGTGAATGCACCTGCACTCACCACTGCAAACGATTTTGAGCCATATCATTCAGGGTCTCTAACCATCGGTTGCTATCATCTCGCGGTCCCCAACCAGGTAGTCTACACCTACCAACATGACTCAGTCCACTTGTCAGTGACTTCATGGACTTGTGCCATGTTTTGGTCTGGCCGCCCCTAGCTTTCTTCCTATCTACTCCTATACAACAAAACATCGCACATCGAGGCAGTCGGTGGTTGGGCATACGCAACACATGTCCCAGCCATCTCAACTGATGAAGTTTCACTAATTCATCAATTGATTTGCCATCCTTACCTAGTACCCGTTTCCTAACAACTGCATTACTTACTCGATGGTCCCAGGATATACGAGCAATATTTTGAAGACACCTATGATCAAATACTAGTAACCTACGAATATCCTCTACTCTTACCGGCCATGTTTCACTGCCATGAAGTAGGAAGGAACGAACTGCTGCGCAGTAAACACGTTCTTTGGTTGATAGACGGATATCTCGCCTACGCCATAAATGACGCAAGTTCGTAAAAACTAGTCGAGCCTTCTGTATCCGTGCTGAGATTTCGTCACACACCAGACCACAAGGGCTGATGAGACTTCCAATATAAGCGAAGCGATCGACACGCTCAATTACTTCACTCCCTATCATTAGTTCGGGTGTCAATGCAACCCAATCCTGAAGCAACATTTTGCATTTCGAGAGGGAGAATCACATCCCGAACATGCTTGTATTGTTGCTTATAGTGGTTAGAAGACTCTGTATTTTGTCAGCATCTTCACCAAATAGAACTATTTCATCGGCATATTCTAAGTCAACAAGTGAACCTCACGGTAGAAGTTCAACCCCTGGAAATCTAGATGAGGAAAGTTTCATCTCTAAAAGCATGTCGATGACGAAGTTGAACAAGAATGGAGAGAGTGGACAACACTGACGAACACCACTTGAGGTAACCAATTCTGATGGCAGTTCGCCATAAGCTCTCAGTCTACCAGTTGTGTTCGAGTAGAGAGAGCTTTTATAAGGTTAATGTACTCCTTTCAGTGACAAACACTGCCATAGAACCTCATGATCAACAGAGTCGAATGCCGCCTTAAGGTCGAGAAACACTACGATTGTGGGGCGTCTGAATGTGTGTCTGTGTTCTAGAACCTGACGTAGTGTGAATATCTGGTCTATATACCCAAGTCCAGGTCGGAAACCAGTCTGGTTTTCTCTGGTCTGCTCTTCACGAGCTTTGGTTGGGCGTCGAAGTATTATTGAGGCTAATAGTTTAGACACTATATTTGTCAAACTGATTCCTCTGTGATTGTCACAAAAGGACTTTTGTTCTTTCTTATAGACTGGCACAATCAGTGATGGAGACCAGTCAGATTGGATTACGTCCAGTTCCCAAATTCTACTTAAGACCTCAGTTAATCTCACTGCCAATACTGGACCACCATCCTTAAAAATCTCAGGGTAAACCTTTCAAGGCCTGCTGCTCTCCCTCGCTTCCGATTTCTCATGGCTTTTTCAACTTCGTAAAGAGACGGAAGACCTGCACTAAATTGCCATTCAGGTTGACTAGAGATCGTGGGAAACCGAAGTTGAACTGATCCCTAAAGTGTTCTGCCCATCGATCCGATCTCCTGGATTGAGAATGTATAATATATCCATCTTTCTCTGAGAGTGTTTCGCTAACAGTCGGGTTCCTAATACCGGTTTACCTAACAAGTCTGAACAATTGTCTGCTATTACCTACTGCCGCTGCCTTTTCCATCTCTCTTGCTTTCGCTACCCACCACTGTTCACGATCATTGCGTAGACTACTTGTCAGCCTGCGCTTAAGCTGACTCCGCTCTTCATTATGTTCAGAGCCAGGTGGAATGAGTTTCCGAGCATCTATCAGTGCGATAGATGCTGCTGAGATCCAGTGTTTCTCCCTAACCTTACGGGTTACCGTACTAGCAGATATCATTGCTGTTTCCACAGCTTTTCGGATATCATTCCATGCTGCCTCGGGGTGGGCATCACATACATGGCTGCCTAACTGTTTTCCTAGTTGTTCCTGAAATATACTCTTAGCTTGACTATCATTAAGTAGGGCCCTAAGGGGTTTACTTGCAGCGTCCTTCCTACGTCCAGTAAGACGCAGGCAAATACGCGCTCGTACTAGAGCATGATCTGAATCTAAGCATGTGCTCCAGAATGAGCGACAGTCTTCTATCGAGCCCCTCCACCGGTGGCTGATAGCGATGTGATTTAGTTCGGTCAAACGTTGGCATGAGTTGGAGGGTTGCCGTGTCAAAACATGTTTTTCCTTATGCTTAAAGTTTGTATTTGCAAGAAAGAGGCGGTTATCTGAGCATAGCTGCAACAGACGGTCGCCATTATCTGTTCTTTGAGCCACGACACTATAAGATCCACCCAGGTGTCTTTCCCTATCGCTTAGTTTACCTAATTGAGCATTAAAGTCACCGGCCACTATTACTACATCCGGGCGCCTAGCTTTTAGGAGAAGGTCGGAGAGCTTCCTGTGAAACTCATCTTTGACATCATCTGAGCTGCAGTCAGTGGGAGAATAAGCAGAGACGACGAAGAGGCAACGACGAGTGTCCCTATCTTTTCGGATCCTTACTGTTCCGTTCAGTCGGACAGCGCACAAACGACTGTCAACTGGGATCCACTGTAAGGGAGCTAGTTCTGCCCTAGGACTCAATACTATACCTACGCCGGCGAGGCCACAGGAAGCAGAATCAGGACTTCCAGATACACGAAGTGTGAATCGAGTTGGTTCTTTGTTTTGACATGGTGATGTCAAATGCATGATGCTACTCGGATCCTGTATGCGCGTTTCGGAGACGCAGCACACATCGATGGCGCGGGATTCTAAAGTCCTAGCTAAGGAAGCCTGTTGTCCTATTTGGCACAGTGTTTGGACGTTAAAAGCTCCTACGTGTAGTTTAGAGCGTGGTTTCAGGAGACCAGGAATAACGTTCCACGTACTCGAATCGTTTGCCCTAGCGGTGCGAGGTGATAAAGAGACGTGAGGAGGGTTAGTCATGGAGATAAGAGAGGTATTAGGAGGTGTAGGAAGGATTTGAATGTGACCACCTTGGTCTCGTGTGGTGTTACGGGTATGAGGGCTGATATCACTTCCCGGCTGCCCAAACCGTGGAAGGGTATTTCTTGAGGAATCTGAAAAGGAAATTGGATTAGTGTTGGTCTTGACGACCTGGAAGCGTGACCGCAGAGCCCAAGGGACAACTGCTTGAGGCCGGTCGCGCACGGCCTTTTGTGGAAGGTTTTTGACGTGTTAGCTCCGTTCTTCAAAGGGCCTTACCGCCGGAGACGGAAATCCGTGAGGTAAGGTGAGGTGTGACATTTTTAGGGTCGACCTTTTCTAACCCCTTCCTTCCTTGTGGGAAGGCAGCATCGCTGCAGATGCTGGTTGTCTGAGGGAAACACCTTACTGCTGTCACACTCCTCTACAGTCAGCAATACGACTTCGCCCTCAGACCTTGAGTTGCTGCTTTTAGTCTTACCGTTCTCCAATCGACTTGCCTGGCATGGTAGAACCTATAGAAACATATGTTCCAGCCAATATAGCTCGGTGGGGTCATCACGATAGGCAAGCCCGATCACCGCGTCAAGGTAGCAGCTTCGGTCGGGATTATTATTATTATTGCGCTACCTTGCACTAATCTGTTCATTATTTTCTTTTTTACGCCCCTTGCCTTTTTCTCCTTCTCTTCGAATTCTCATTATTTTGTGTGGCACAGATATATTTTTGTGCCCTCTTGTACCAATATTTATGTCTTCAAATAAATAAATAAATCAGATACGGGGGGTGAGAAGTGAGAAACAACACTAAACTGAATATATAAAGGAATACACTGATCAGATACAATTGTCGTACTTCCACCATTTATGGGCCAGATCAGTACATGTTCTTAATTGCAACCTAGAAGTCTACAGAAATTTTGAAAATTAATAACATGTTAATTTTTAAATGAATTTACATTTCATTGGTAGTCGTGTATACTGCTGTATTCATTCATTTTGGCTCGTGACATTCTTATCTTCGCCCTCACATTTCTCCTGCTTTATCGTACGAACGTAATCACTGCGTCTTCTGTGGAATTTCATCTTTCATTTTAACCAGATCTCTCCTATTAACGACTAGAAATTTAAAAATAGACTATAACATCGATGTTAGGTACTCTGTTCGTTTCTATGTACAATGAAGGTTTACAACCAGAATTTCATCGTATTTAACATCCCGTATTTCCAGGCTGACAATTCAGCAAACAGATAGTGCTGTTTCTAGTAGTCTGTAATTAGTGTATGTACACATTTTAACTCACTCATATTCTGATTAATTAGGTAGAGAATTCCCTTCGTTCTAGTTTATTTTAACTCAGATAAGTTTTTAGAAAAAGTACTCCTATCGCTTTTCTACTACTGACTCACTTCATTATATCTTTATAGCGATCTCATTCTTGTTCTTCTGTCATCATCAGCTTAGTTAAATGTTTTACAAACCTTATGTCTCCCAACTCTAAGGTCCTGTTCAAAGTTTGATCTCTGGTGGACTTGCAGGGATTGGATCCAAATGTGTAATATATCCACTTGATATGGTGAAAAAACGTATGCAAGTTCGGGTAAGGTTTTGTATTTAATTTTTGGTACCAATATTTCCAAATATTATTGTTGTTGTTGTTGTTGTTGTTGAATTGGTCCAGTCTCACTTCGTAAAGTAAATTTGTATTCATATAGTTTCATCCATCAAATGTATCTAGGTTATTTATAGAGCGAAAATAAACAAAGCTCATTTGAAAAGTTATAATTTGGTGTAACGGTAATGCGAAGCTTACATTTAGGTTCAATGTGCACTTGATTATATCAATTATTCTTCATGAGGCTATTATTTTCGTAACGAAAAGTCATATTATTTACATTGCTCTAATCATTATAAGTAAAGGTTTGTTTGGTTATTCATGATAGCTTTTTAATAATTTATCACGCTGTCGCTTACAAACGAAGGTTTAATAAATTCATCTATTTAGTTTTCTTGGCGTGCAATATTTCCGTTATCATGTTTTATTCTACTGCCCTGAATGTCCACTTTATACCATAAGAAAATATATCCGTTTAGATGTCGAAGGTTGAACTAATTACACACCTCTGTAAGCACTTCATACTCCAACCTCTTCCAGGTTGTCAGATTCACTAGAATAATTTCTGAACTCTTATAACGCTCCGTTTCTCTTTCTACTTGAATGGAACGTTAATTTACCTTAGACGAATATCTACACTAGATAGCCTTCTAGTGTCTGTTTTACAAGACTTCAATACAATTCAGATCAATAACATGTGACTAGCCCGACGAGAAATTAAGTTAATGTTTCTTTGATACCTTTCCAGTTGTCCTCCATAGTAGTTCTTTCTTCCTTCGGTAGATCTTGTAAGTCATGGAACCTGCTGTTGAGAGCTATCATGAATCCCGACCGTTGTTGATACCTTGACGTGGTGGTCGGGCTTCCTATCGTGATGAAGCAACCGAGCTATACTGGCTGGAACAACCGTTCCTCAAGGTCCTACCATATCAGACAGGTCGGTTGAAGAGCGGTAAGACTAAAAGCAACAAACCCAAGGTCCGAAGGCGAAGTCGTACTGCTGACTGTACAGAGGTGTGACAGCATTAAAGTGTTTCCTTCAGACAACCAGCATGACAGCGATGCTGCCTTCCCACAAGGAGGGGTGGGGTTAGAAAAGGTCGACCCTAAAAATGCACACCTCACCTTACCTCACGGATTTCCGTCTCCGGCGGTAAGGTCCCAAAAGTACGGAGCTAACACAAAAATTACCCATAAAAAGGTCGTATGTGACCGACCTCAAGCAGTTGTCCCTTGGGCTCTGCGGTCACGCTCCCAGGTCACTAAGACCACCTCTAATCCAATTTCCTTTTCAGGTACCTCCAGAACAACCCTTCCACGGTGTGGGCAATCGGGAAGTGATAACCGCCCTCATACCTCTAACAGTACTCAAGACCATTGTATTCATAATCAACCTCCGTCTTCACTTCCTATTATTCCTCCTACATCGACTTTCACCTCTAAACTTCCTTTTTCGGCTTCCCCTCAAGTGTCACCACAGCCAACGATTCTAGTGCTCAAAACACTGTCCCAGGTCTACTGAAACCTCTCTCCAAACTACACATTGGAGCCTTCAACGTACGCACCGTATGTCAAATCGGTCAACAGTCTTCCTTGGCTAGAACCCTCGAATCTCGTACCATTGATGTATGCTGTGTCTCTGAAACACGCATACAGGATCCCAGTGTGGTCATTCACTTGACCTCACCTCGCCAAAACGGAGAGACAACGAGATACACCCTCCGTGTATCTGGTGACGCGATGGCCAGCCCTCGTGGACTGGCAGGAGTAGGGATAGCACTAAGCATGAGGGCGGAACAAGCACTGTCAGAGTGGATCACCGTCAACAGTCGTTTATGTGCTGTTGGGCTAAAAGGCTCCGTAAGAACTCGGAAGGATAGGGACACACGTCGTTAAACCAAACAGAAAGGCATTTAGGTGGGTATTTTAGTATTCCGGCACAGCGAACAGATAATGGTAATCGTCTGCTGCAACTGTGCTCAGACAATCGTTTATTTTTAGCAAACAAATTTTAAGCATAAGGAGAGACATCGTCTAACATAGCGACCCCCTACACCAAACCAACAATGGACTCAAATAGACCATATTGCCATCAGTCATCGTTGGAGAGGCTCGATAGAAGATTGTTGCTCATTCTGGAGTGCCTGCTTGGACTCCGACCATGCCCTAATACGGGCACGCATCTGCTTGCGCCTCACTGGACGCAAAAAAGCCACAGTAAAAAGACCTATTAGAACTGAATTGAGTAGCGAGAAAACCAAAAGTAGGTTCCAGGAACAACTGAGGTCACAATTAGGTAGTTCTGAAAACGAGGTTGACCCAGATGTTGCTTGGAAAGCTATAGCAACAGCTGTGGAAACAGCAGTGACATCTATCAGTGATTTAAACCACAGGGTTACAAAGAACCAAGGTCTATTGCACTGATGGATTCTCGTAAACTCATCCCATCAGGCTCTGAACACGATGAAGAGCGACAACAAATCAGATCTAGGTTAAGCAAAAGTCTAAGGAACGACCGTGAGCAGTGGTGGGCAACGAAAGCAAAAGAGATGGAAAAGGCAGCGGCTATAGGGAACACAAGGCAGTTTTACAGACTAATAAAAGAAACTGGAACTAATAAGTCAAGTGTAAGTGGCTGCATCGACCACATATTCACCATTCGTCAGGTTCTAGAACATAGGGATACTTACCGGCGTCCGACAATGGTGGTCTTTCTAGACTTAGAAGCAGCATTTGACCCGGTAGACCGCGAGATTCTGTGGCAGTGTCTGTCATTGAAAGGCGTACCTCAGAAGTACATAAACCTTGTGAAGGCTCTTTACTCGAACACTACTAGTCGAGTCAGAGCTTATGGCGAACTGTCATCAGCTTTTGCAACCTCAAGTGGTGTCCGTCAATGCTGTCCACTTTCTCCATTTTTGTTTAACTTCATCATAGACCTATTGATGGAAATAACATTCTCGTCGACTGAGTTCTCGGATATTGATCTCCTTCCAGGGGTGCACTTATGGACTTAGAATAAGCAGATGACATAGTCCTGTTTGGTGAAGACGCTGATAGAATTCAGAGTCTTTTAGTAGCACTAAGCAACAATGCCAGAATGTTTGGGATGCGCTTCTCTCCCTCTAGATGCAAGTTTTTGCTTCAGGACTGGTCTGCGTCAGCACCTGAACTAAGGATAGGGAGTGAAGTAGTCGAACGCGTTGACAACTTCACATATCTTGGAAGTGTGATCAGCCCTAATGGGTTGGTATCGGACGAAATCTCACCACGGATTCGAAAAGCTCGCTTGGCTTTTGCCAACTTACGTCACCTATGGCGAAAGTGAGATATCCGTCTATCAATAAACGGATGAGTATACTGCGCGGCAGTCTGTTCTGTTTTAATTTACGGCAGCGAAACATGGCCATTAAGAGTAGAAGACACCCGTAAGCTACTAGTATTTGACCACAGATGCCTCAGAAATATTGCTGGCGTCTGCTGGGATCAGAGGGTAAGTAATAGTGAAGTTAGACTCAGGGTATTAGGGAATGATGGTAAATCAGTCGATGAGGTTGTTAATCTTCATCGACTGAGATGGTTGGGCCACGTGTTTCGTATGCCCGAACACCGATTACCACGACGTGCAATGCTAACCGGTGTTGGGGATGGTTGGAAGAAAGTTAGGGGCGGCCAAATCAAAACGTGGCATCAGTGCTTGAAGTCACTAACTTCTAGTGTGAGCCATGTTGGTAGATGCAGACAACTTGGTTGGTGTCCGTGTGACTATCGTAACCAATGGTTGGAGACTCTTGATGACATGGCTCAGAGTCGATCACAATGGCGTCGGTGTATACACTCTCTATCTTCCCTTAAAGTAAGAGATTAAAATTGCTTCATATCTTTCTTTCTATGAATTAATTCTTTCTTCCTGTACTATATCCTTATTGCAATCTGTCTTTTACGTATTACCACCTCTGAATTAACTACTTTTATGAATCCGGTGTTCATCTTGTTGTGTTAATGTGGTATGGCAACCTGGACCGATGCATATATGTGCCTGGTCCTACGTTGTAGCTGACTGACTGCTATCATGAATTCGTTGAATTTGTTAGTATCTCGAAGGAAGCTGAATTGAACCTTTGTAGTGTTGTTTGTCCAGTTGTTCAGTTCTTCCTTAGCTAGATTTGTAAATAGGCTACAACTAGGTAGTGATCTGAATCATTAGGGCAACTCCCTGAGTGTGTGGAGCATTTTCCTCTTCGTGACCGGAGTACAGCAGCATCTCTCCTATATTTAGCCTTTGTTGTCCAGCTTGGGTCCAATGGGTTTCGCCGATTCCCAGTACTGCCACATTGTATCTCCTGATTTCCGTTGCTATTTGACTGGTCTTTCTGGTCTCCCATATTGTACGGACGTTCCATTTACTTATGAAAATTGTCGCTCTAGTTGTTAGAAGGAGCATCGGCCTCGTGAATTCTGAAGGAACTCGGCTTTCACCATGAGGCATCATAGTTCTTCTAAATGAAGACCTAACTCACGGGTCAGTGTTTAAATGGTTTGAATTATTTTTCTGGCTAGAGATTTTTTACCGAGTTAGTTTTCAACGGGATGTGGTCGCTAACCCCATGCCCAACCCTCCTTTTTATCCGGGCTTGGGATCGGGAGTAACTCTAGAAGAGCTACAGAGGGAATTAAAGGCGTATGTAAGTTATTTAATTTGTTGGTTGTTTTTTATATGGCTACCAAACTGTTATTTTAAGTTTACAGTACCATTTGTTTATTTTAATTGTCCCTAGGGTTTTGAAGAAGCGCGTGCTCAATTCGGTCGAATTCCTATCAGAAATGATGGTCTTTGTAGGTGCTTACTTGAAATATGGCAAATGGAAGGAGCTTCAGCATTTTTAAAGGATTAAGACCCACTTTACTCAAGTCTTTTGTTTCTATCTCGTGTCGATTTACTGTGTATGAACAAATTTGCAGATTTCTACTTTATCAAAAGCACTCATAAAATCCTAATCATAATGTACCGTGAGATTTATCCCCGGAGCTCAATCCAAGTTTTGTCAATAAACTTTTCAGCGTTGTATATTTTTAGTCTATTTTTACCAGACAAAACTGTTAATTAGTCTAATTAGGGTTGAATTTTTGCATTGAATCTAGCCTCGACTTGTTCTTCCTTCAAAGCCAGTTATTTTCATATTGTCTTCTCCACATTCTCTATATCTTTAATATGACTGTCATAACAGTGTTATATTTTCTGCTATCCAGTTGATCGACTTGTCGTTATATCATCTATCTTACTCTATTCTTAATTTATGTCTGCCTTTTTTCTCCTTTTTCATTGTTGTCATGGACTTTTATGTAGATGTATACTTTTCCTTTTAACTCGAACACTTCTGTCGGCCAAAAATGAGATAAAAATTTCTTGTAGTTGAACAAATAAGAGATAAAGTTGGAGATGTTTGCTTATTAATGATCATTGTATGAAAAACTTCTAAAAATTTCTGCTTTTGCTTATCCTGCAGCTTCACAGAGACATAGGCTGCCTACCAGTTATCCAATTGACTGCGTCCTGGGCTGTCCCTTCCAGTTGTCACCATGTGATAATCATGACTTCGAGTTCAGTCTCCAAATCTCGACGCCATATTCTCTTTGTTCTGTTTCTCTTGCTTTTGACTTGGGGGACTCTAAGTTTTGTTGTCCTTTGTGATGCAGCTTGGTGATTTTCGCAGTGTGTATACACTTCCATTGTTTTTCTTAATTTCCTGCTCTCTGCTACAGTTGGTTATTACTAACGGTCTCCGGCCATTATCTCTGAAGTATCTTGCGTAGACAACTGTTTATAAATACCTGTACATTTTGAAGGAAATTGCGGTATTTCTCCACGTTTCAATCTCGTGTAACAGAACTCTTGACGCTTGTGTTGCGAATTCTGACAGTTTTGTTGAGTTCCAGATATTTTTATACTGCAGGAATATCACTCTTGCTTTACCAATTTGTGCCTTCATATCCACATTATGTCTTCCTTTTTATTTAGGATACTGTCCAGGTGAGTAAAGGCTTTTACCTCTTCCAGAGCCTCTCTGTCAAGTGAAATTCGGTTGATGTTCACTGTGTTTTACTTCAGGATCCTATTTCTGCTCGTGTTAATCTTAATGCCTGTTTTTCCAAAGAGCACTGCTACACTGGCTATTTCTGTCTGCATTTGTGCCTTTGAAGTTCGAATCGTCCAGGGTGTCCACGGTATTCCGTACTTCCTCTGAGACGTGGATGTCTTCATGGCCCAACCAACGACTAAAAGAATGAGGAGGTAAGATTAGGCAGTATTGTTTGACACCAATCTTCATTTAAACGTGAGGTGCACTGTTGCAACACTTTTGCTATTCAGTATCCATAAGAGCTCTGTATGGTAACGAAATTTTTCTGAGGTACTCCGTTGTGCCAGAGATTTTACCAGCTTCTCCTTTCCACGTTATCAACTACTTTTTCATACTTAAAAGAATCCGTGTATGGTAATGAGTTCCATTCCGTTAATTGCTTATCCTATTTTTCTGTTGTGTGATTTGGTAAAACCCATATAGCTTTGTGAGAAAAGTGCCACTGTCCGTCACAGTCTTGTTGGAAGCACATAGACCTACCAGTTTCACCACGGTCATTTCTTTCCTCCACCCTGTGTCTCCTATTGCGATGGTCTAGTGCTTCATTGTGTTTCTCTAGTATGGACTAAAGCTTCATGAAACTGATCTTTATCATTTTCGTTACCAATATTAGTGAGTGCGATGTACTGTATGACACTCGTAATCGTTTTGTAGTATGAAGTTGTAGGGTGTTAATCCAATAATCACTTCCCATTCTTGTTTGTACAGCACTAGTGCAACTCCTTGTGTGTGAGAGGGGGATTTTCTTCGTGATCGGAAGATAATAACAGTCCTCCTGTTACTCCAAGTAGTGAATTTTACTTATTACTATCACAAACATGTTGTATCATCCTATTTCTGTCGACATTCCAGTGATTTTACCAATCTCACATTGTCTGAGCACTCCAAATCTTTATGTTTATTGTTGTTCTGATTGTTATAAAGGGTGTCGACCTTATGGGTTATTGGGCATCTCAGCTTTTATTACTAGGGGTCATAACTGTCCCATGTGAAAACCCTTCAACTCTCTGGGGAGAGTTGAAATGGTTTGATCATTCCACTATGGTTAGCGATTTTTAGTTAATTTATTTAGTACGACGTATGGTTGCTCATCCTTTATCCAATCTAGAGTCCGGTAGTAACCTTAAAAAGTTTTCAGTTAAGACTCTTCAAAATTATAATATTTGTGTTATTGATTCTTAAATATACGGGATTTTTCATGGAAAAATATCTACTGGTATGAATTACTATATTCAGCTAGAGTTGTCTGTCAACTTAGTCGTCAGTACGATGATGAGTGACAACTGACCCATTGTCTTATGTCTGGAGGTCGTCGCTTTCAATATACTTGTTGAGTCTGTGGTTTCACCACTAATACTTGGACTTTCGGAACTGCCATCACGACGCAAAGTAAGGACATTCAAGACCAATCCAATAAATATTAATTGGCCGTACAATAGAAAGGAAATTATTAGAGTTCGTACATAAGTGATTTCCATATGGAATTTGATTAGTTGTTTCCCATATTTGCGTTGTGACCGCACATCTTTTCCTGACTAAATCTCTGCTGTTATAGCTTCATGCCATTTATCCTCCCTCAATTTCGTACTGTTGTAACTAGCTTAGAAGTTTTAGTTTTAGAATCTAAATGAAAGAACGAAATACAATATCGGTTGGAATGATTTACGGTATGGTGCTATTCGTATAATGGTGAAAGGAATGGTTAGTCCTAATCCTGATATAGTCCTGAAACCTTCCCCAGTTTGGGTATATTGTAGGAATGTTGCCATCGCTTTGTAAATCCTCTCCCTTTACATCCGCATCTGATCCTCCATGTTCGTCGAGCATGCTGTCCAGGTACGTGAACGTTTCCAGCTATAGGAAGGTCTCTGTGTATGTTGCATCGATATCTGGTACGCCCACTGGGCTGATATATCCAAGAGTTCTCCAAAAAGTCCTACCCAAGAGTTTCTCTGTTGTTGAATCTCAGCGTGTGACTAGCCTTCCTTACTCTCGATCAGTCTATCTGGTTTCCTATACTTCCCTGCTAGTTTCTTCGTCGTGTTATGTAGTTCTCTAATATTTTCTCTTCACACCTTTTCCTCTGTATCCCACATATTTCTGCTTGTCAGCTCTAATATTCTTCCTCAATTGCCTACAAATTCCCTAATACGGCATGAGTGGAGAAATTCAGCGGATACGGAGGATCCACGAAATTTGAAACAAGAATCCGCCTCGTGTAGTCGTTTTTCTATCATCCCTTTGGATTTTATTGACGTCTTTTACATTTCCTGACAGTTCTCCAAACTAACAATAATTTTCCATCCGACGTTCAATATCTGGTTCCCATTCCCTGTTAACTTGATAGGTATCCCTTCACCGTACCTGGAAGCTGAAAGTGACCGTACAATGCTCGTTAGTAGGTTTATTTGTCTTTCTGGGTGGCAACATACTGTTAAAGACTGTCCGACCTTCGCTTCCAAACATACACTCATCTGGGGACTTTCCCTTGGTCACTGCCTGGTGGGATGTAACTCTGTAAGATATTGAGAAGTTACTGGTCACATATGCTGGACCTCCTCCTCTAATTTGATCCCTTTTCGTTGTGTCCACGAACCTTTCTTGTTCATTCGACTGATGATGGTACGCAGAAGATCGTAGATGCGTAATGCCATTTTCATAGCAGAACCGTTTAAAGGCGGATCACATGAACTAAGATCTCCGGCGCCCGAAAACAATCTTGACAATTTTCTTGTTGTGTCCGTCGTCATGTTCGCACACTTCCAGCCACTTCGTGAAGGTATCTTAAACAACCAATTAGTTTCTGTCTTGTATTGGACCAGCGAATTAAGCATGTATTCTTTGTCAAAGCCTGTCTAAATTCGGTCTTGTTTGGGGTCCTGCTTCAGTTGGATTCTTTGCAGATTCTAGACAGGACCAACTGCTGCGACACTTTTGTTCTATTTCACAGTTCATTGACGGTCATTATGTGTAGCCCCGAGCCAGCGACTTCATTTTACTTACTACTGGGTGCCCGGTATGTAAATGTTTTTGGTACTGATGCCCAGAAATTCTGGTGATAACGATCCGGTGGCCAAACATGATGCACGGAACTACATTTGTCAAGGAGTCTCTCCGACAAAAGTATTGTGCAATCTCTCCATGGAGTTGAGGTGAAAACCACTTGCTGAGTATACGAACGCTCTTCAACGTATCGTCCTTTTCGCTAGTTTCTTTAATGGTCTCGTATGTGACTGGCTGTCCTGAATTTTAGTCTGTCAACACTGCGAGCTTTGGTCACAGTTTCTACGGCAGCTACAAACAGCTCTTCTTGTTTTGTCTGGAAACCAGTTAATCTTGAGTGGGCATCTGCCTGTCCGAAGTCAGTCGTCGGTTGACAATTTATCTTGAAATCTCCGTCCAGTAATGTGGTTACCCATCGTTGTAGATGGTTTTCCACACAAACAGGGACACTTTTTGGGCCCCAAAACTGTCAGTATCGGTTTACAGTCTGTTAGTAACGTAAGCTATCTGCCGAATAGCATCTTGCGGAGATTTTTCACAGCGTAGATAATGACTTTAGTTCCTTTCGATCGCATTCAACAAACCGAACATGTTGCCCGAAATGCATCAGATGTAGTGAGGCTAACAGGAGAGATCATGTGAGATGTGCAATTCAAAGAATATAAGTTACATAACATCTGATTTCCTCATGCAAATAAAGTACTACTGTATATTGAAATAAAAATGCATATAATGTCATCATCTATAAGAGAAAAGAATATAAATTCGAATAAAGCTTTACGCTCCATTCAAATTTATTGATGGGAAAAATTGTACAAAACAAAATTAAGTCACGTAGATATCATGCTAAAGTATTATTAAATATGTTGAGAGATATAACATGTACAGAACTAAATTTAAATATCTAAATCATCATTATTATCTTCAACACTCGAATGGCTCCGTTTTTGTCTTTCACTTTCTGTTGGAGTATTCATACTACGAACTTCCAGTAGAATTGGCGGAGTAGATTTCTATAATATAAAAGGAAAACAAAGATAGATGTTTACTACGTCTTAACGATTTATCTGTAGAACTGAACAAAACATTGCTAAAACAGGGCAGTAATGAATATAAAATAAAAAGTCTGAAATCAATGTTAGATCGTCGGTTGCATTGGTGTTAGAACGAGATTTCGAGACCAAGTTCTGAGTGTGATTTCTTTGTTAGATCTGTACAGCTTTCATAACTGCTTAATTTAATGATCTTTACAATCATGCGCTAACAATCACGCGAGTCATTGAGATTATGAATTGTGTAAGTACATGGTTGTTAGATCTTTCTGCAATTAACTGCGTTATCACGACAAACAGTACAAACATTTGAAAAGAAAGCATGAAATCAAGGGAAAGTATTTGATGAACATGCATGAAAGTTAACGATGACATCAGGCTTATATATAATGCATAATTCAGAAAATCGTGCTTCTGATTTACGTCACGATAGAAAATCACCATAAAGGAAAAAATATTCACGTTCATAATCCTAGCAACTGGAAGTTAATCACAATACATATAGTCATGAAATTATTCGACTAACAATCAAGAACCGGATATAGGCTAGAACGACAGTTCATTAACACAATAAAAACCAGTCAACAGGTAGAATCGAACAGAAACAAAAGCAAAAACTAGTTCTATACATAAGATATCTTATATTAAGTATGGTCAAACATGTCTATAATCATTCATCAGCCGGTCAAGATGAACTAAGATTGGTCAACATTGAAATATAACTCACAATGTAAAACCGGTTCAGTTATATACACACCTATGTAAGCACTTCATACTCCAACCTCTTCCAGGTTGTCAGATTCACTAGAATAATTTCTGAACTCTTATAACGCTCCGTTTCTCTTTCTACTTGAATGGAACGTTAATTTACCTTAGACGAATATCTACACTAGATAGCCTTCTAGTGTCTGTTTTACAAGACTTCAATACAATTCAGATCAATAACATGTGACTAGCCCGACGAGAAAGTAAGTAAATTCCCAATCCAAAAACCAACAACAAAAATAATAATATATTTAGGAAAATATATAACTTATTCAGTACCTAAAAGGTCGTCTACTAGTCAGACTGAGCAAGCAACCAATCCTTATTTTCTTCGCCCACACATAAAACTCACTTAAAATACACACCCGAGGTCAATTTGAGTCAGAAAAATGTCTCGGACACCCCTCTAGAATACTGTCAAACACCAACAGGATTAAACAAATTAAACGATTTAAACTCTACCTTGGTAGCTGAAGGGAGAATTGTGACGACTCATAGTGAAAGACGAGATTTTCGGAAGTCACAAGGATGATACCTCTTCTAACAACCAGAGCAACAATTATTATGGGTACATGGAATGTTCGGACAATGTGGAAGGCCAGGAGGACCAACCAAATAGCTGAGGAAATGTGGAGATACAACTTGGCAGTACTCGAAATAAGTGAAGTCTGTTAGACACTAGGTGGACAGAAAAGGATAGATTAAGGAGAGATGCTACTGTCCTCTGGTCACGAAGAAGAAAATGCCCCAAACACTCAAGGAGTTGCAGTGATGCTGTCCAAAGAAACAAGTAGGGCACTTAAAGGATGGGAATCTCATAGACTCAAGATCATCAAAGCATCCTTCGAAAAAAAGCAGGAGGGAATTACAATAAATGCTAATCCAGAGACATGCGTACACTAGTGATGGTAAACAAGATGATCAGCTTTATGAAAGGCTGTAGTTTATCGTACAGAAGTGGACAGGAAAGGACTAGGCCATCCTGATCGGAGATTTAAATGCCAAACACGGAATGGACAACACCGGGTATGAAGATATCATGGGACGGCATGGATTGGGAGATTTGCAAACCTACATGCATTCAACAAATTGGTTATGGGTGGCACAATATTCCCACACAAACGCATAAACAAAGTTACATGGATATCACCGGATCACAACACGGAGGACCAGATAGGTCATAGTTGCATCACTAAAGAATTCACAAATTCAATGGAAGACGTGAGATCCAGGAGAGGAGCTGACATAGCCTCAGATCACCATCTGGTAGTTTCCAAAGATGAAATTGAAGCCAAAGAAACACTGGACAGCTGGGGAAGCGGCAGTATAAAGGTTCAATACAGCCCTCTACGAGATACTAGCAAATTCAACGAATTCAAGATAACTCTGAACAATAGGTCCAAAGCCTGACAGGATCTACTCAAAGAAGAAACTTCTATAGAGGACAACTGGAGGGGGATCAAAGAATCACTAACTTCAAAGTCTCAGGGGGTTCTGGACCGCAACAAGCATCATCATAGGGAATGGATCTCTATCGAAACCCTAGGCAAGATTCAAGAAAGGAAGAACAAGAAAAAACAGCAATCAACAACAACCGAACAAGAGCAAAGAAAGCCAAAGCACGAGCTGAATACACAGAAGCAATTAGGATGCCCGGTCATCAGACAAATCAATAGTAGAAAAGCATCAGGACCTGATAACACAAAAGGTAAAGCATTGAATTCAGACGTAGAAGAGATTGAAAAATGCTCCATATCTCAGGAGAAGCGCGGAATGCAATGGACAACTTGCATGCAACTAGACGGTTTGGACCTCGCAAATGACATAGCTTTCCTATCTCATACACACCAACAAATGCAGATGAAGACAACCAGTGTAGCAGAAGCCTCTGCATCAGTAGGCCTTAACATACACAAATGAAAAAGCAAGATCCTCAAATACAACACGCAGAACACTAACCCAATCACACTTGATGGAGAAACTCTGGAAGAGTTGGAAACGTTCACGTAGCGGTTCAGATGCAGACGTAAAGGCGAGGATCGGCAAAGCAAGGACAGCATTCCTACAGTTGAATAACATATGGAACTCAAAACAACTGTCAACCAATATGAAAGTGAGAATCTTCAATACGAACGTCAAGACAGTTCTACTGTACGGAGCTGAAACTTGGAGAATTACTACAAACATCATCAAAACGGTACAAGTATTTATGAACAATTGTCTACGTAAGATACTGAATATCCGTTGACCGAAAACCATCAGTAACAACCTACTGTGAGAGAGAACAAACCAGGTTCCGTCTGAAGAGGAAATCAGGAAAAGACAGATGGAGTTGATAGGACATACATTACGGAAATCACCAAACTGCATCACGAGCCAAGCCCTAACTTGAAATCCTCAAGGTAAACGTGAAAGTGGAATGCCGGAGAACACACTACGACTGGAATTGGAATCAGACATGAAAAGGGTGAATAGGAAGTGGAAAGAACTGGAAAAGATTGCCCAGGACAGAGTTGGATGGAGAGTGGTGGTGGGCAGCTTATGCTCCTCCGTGAGTGGTAAGAGGTGCAAGTATGTAGTCTGGAATAATTATGTAGAAATCGACTTACCACAGTATCACTGGATTTTCTAGACGATAATGAATTGAGTGATGAAGATGCAAGTGTCAGTGTAGGCGGATCTCTACAGGTATACAATGAATTATCTGTTTCGATTGACCAAGATGGCTAAAATTTAAAAACATTAAAAATGGTTAAGTAAGCATGTATGAAACCTGTCTTTTAATGAAATAGGTAGGGGAGTTGGAAAATCTTGATTCCAAATCAATGGTGTACATGGGCTCCAGTATCCTGAAGGAACAAATGGCGTATGGATCTATCGTTGGTCACCAGCTACCATGGAACTGAATCTCCCAATGTTTTCCACTGCCTTATGGATTAGACCTTTATGTCAAAGGCTTGCAGTGTGGCTCCCTAAGAAAACCATCTGATGAGGTTTAGGTCCGGGAAGTATTGAATGATTTATGTGGCACATATTTGTTTGGTGTCTCCTTGTATCATTGTTTATGTATTTAAATAACTTTATTAATTAATCCACCCCAGTAATACTGATCTATTATCTGGAGTGGTTTTCACATTGTTTACTCTATTGTTACTGTCGTTTTCCCTTATCTTTTAACTTTTCTAGTTAACCTTTCATTTTTTCAGATATAAGTGTTCTTAACAAGTATATATGTGATCAGATTTTTTGAAATGTATTGTGGAAATATATCACGTAATTTTGATAACCTTCTGTCATTGCATTATCCAAATGAATAATTTAAAAAAAGCATTGTTCTTGATGAATTTAATGTCTAGTTACAAAATAGTACGATATGAATGGAATCAAATATACTTACTGAAGTGCATCTAAATATTATCAGCAAAGGACGTCAATAAATCGTGAATATTTATTTCTAAAATACTTCAGTTATCTAAAGACCGCCCAAAGTACATAGAGAAAGAAAATATAATTAAATGAACAGTTGTTTACAGCAACGTCATCATCAGGCTAAAGCTCAATAGTTTTAAATCAGTAATTATTGTATTATTATCGTCAAAATAAGGCATAAACAATTGAATTAATGTTTTGTGTCAAAATAATGAAATTTTGCACTTGTTACAGTTTAATTACGTTTAGAAAAATATGTCATTCTAAATGAGGAGGATCATTGAATCATATGATTTATTTTATTATACCAAATGTAACTCGAAACCTTACGACGAATGTTCTCACCTTTTTGAATGACTTTTTCTAATTCATAAATGAAACTGTTTAACCTAATCAATTTGTAATAGATTCACTTGTTTATGACTTATTTTGGCAATTGTAATACAATAATTAAAGCCTTATAACTGTATATCCTGAACCTGATGATGATATTGTTGAAAACAATTGATCACTGTAAAATGTTTCCTTAAAAAGAAAATAACAACATAGAATATCCAGATTGTATTTGTGAAGTCAAGAAATTAAATAAAAGTGTAGAGTATGAATATGTAACTTTAAATCTCAGTCGTTAAGTTATCTTTCGTTTTATTGTATGTAAATATAAGTTATTCTGTTAGATAACCTTATAAAACTAGAATGCATACGTAGGTCACAACATTTTAATCATAGGTTTCAGCCGGCCACACACAATGTGGAACCTGATACACATGCATCAGTTCACGTTGTCATATCATGCCTACACAGTAAAATGAAATTATTTCAAATATCCTAGAGCAGTAGGAGTAGGAGTATCAGAAGTAGTAGAAGACTAATAACAGAAAGAAGGTATAAGGAGGTTTTGGGACTCGATCTTTAGAGGAAGACAAAGAATGAATACATCTGTTTCATTTCCACTATTCTGAGCCATATGGCCCAGAGTCTCTAACCATTGGCTACGATAGTCGCCAGGACTCCATACCAGGTAGTCTAAGTCCACTAGTATGGCTGTCCGATTCTCAATTGCCTAATAGACTGGCAACACATCTTGATTTGGTAGCCCCAGCTATCTTCCATCCTACTCTTACACCAGATAATATAACCCGTTGAGTTAGGCAGTGGTAATACTTGCGTATAGTGAGATCACCAAACGAGCAGTGCTGAAGTTAATCGCTGAGTTCTAAGCAAAGATGGCATCTCTAGCCAACGCATATATGAGCAAAGTTCTGTACTTAGCCGACGATCGGTCGAATATAGTTTTTGAACAAAAATACTGACTTCGAACGTCTTGTAACAAAGACAAAATGTTGGTATATTGAAGGTTCATCAAGACCACTTTGTTTACATTTCAGTCGTAAATGAATATTAAATTTAAGGGCAAACGTATAAATGAAGTAATGAGGCAGAAATATATTTGTAAGATTTAACATATATCCAATTAGTTATGTTGTATACAGAAAATAAGAACAACGAACTCTGGATTATTTGCAAATTTTCCTATGATATCAGAATAAGATTTAAAACTAGAAAACAACACGATGTGATATGGTAAAATAATAACTTTAAAATACTCACAGGTGTTTTCGAATTAGAACAATAGGGGGTTGAGGAGAAATCAGGTTCTGATACATTTGTTTGCAGCTGTTCAGACCATTGATTGTATAGCTCCATAGCTATGAAATTTCGAATAGTATTACTTGATCGAGTCATGACGGTATGAGCAAGTATACTTAACAATCTATGAATAAACTGTAACTTGGATTTAATTAACTCATTATTTAATTCATTAATGATAGGATCCAATAATTCATGAACCAGTTCCTTCAAATCGGAGGGTGAAGTATTATTTCTGTATTTTAAAAGAAACATGATGGGAACAGTTCATAAACTACAAGCTGCAAAATATCTTTAAAAAAGCGTGAGATATAAGTCTTTATTATTACAGCTATTGAAAATTGACAGTGATTCAAATAGTCAGTAACAAAGTAGTATTTAAACATATAAAAAACAAGTTCACTTGGTATTGTTTGGCTTGTATCTTCCCATTGAGGTTCAAGACTGCAATTGATCAGTCTGTTATTGGCATATGTGCATACTGTGCGTATGCCTCGATATTGCATTAATTCACAAGCTTTTTGTAAGCAATGCCAAGAGAGTTTAAATTCACCCCATTGCACAAGCAAGTGGCTATCAGGACTCAGTAGCTGAGCGGATAACGCGATGGCGTTTGAAGTGAATGGTACTGGGTTCGAGTGCCCGAGTGAACATCAACTCTGAGATGCAGGTACATCCAGCTGACGAGTCCCAAATAGGACGAAATGCGCGTCCTGGATTCCGCTGCTAGCCACTATCCATCACTGTTTATATAAAAAACAAGATATAAATTTCACCAAAGAGGGGGCAAAGCTAGCTGGATTAACCCACGTTCCGACAAATGTTGACCACCTCATTTACTAAAAAGCGTTGTACGGATATTACGTCTCACAGCTCAGTAGTTATGTTGGTAGTGTTCTGATGTTTGAAATAAGAATTTCTAAGTTTGAGGCAAACAGTAATGACAAGGATATTCAGAAGTCCCAAATGGGAACAACCGTGTAATCTTCAAACTAGTTAAACCTTTTGGAATAATTCATGTGAGAGGTAAAATGTGTTATCTTACCTCTTGATAATTCATACGTATCTTCACATAATTAAACTACATATCTTTTCGCGTTAAAATGAGTATGTATGATTATATGTATTTACCTGCATTCATATTTATTTCGCCTATATAAACTGTTTATATACACACTGAACTGATGACAACTCATTCACACATATATGTACGTATTTGCTCGATATATTATATTCATAAGTTCATTCTTTCGCTTCGCTGTTTGTTGTACCGCTTAATTTGTACGTTCGAAATAAACAACTTTGTTTCAACCACTGAGCGTCATATATCGTTGGTAATTGTTGTAATAACAGTAATCAGTCAAGCTGTTAAATGAAGAACCCATTATGTAATTATTATTTTGAATATCATAGGTTGTAAGCAGCTGACTAGAACCAACAAAATAAAATGAATTCATGCTATTCTGGTAGAATCTTTGTTCTTGCTCTTTTCAAAACAAGAATAGTATAAACATCCTGCTAGCCACTAAACACATACATGTTATTGGAGTTCTTAAAAAGAAAAACAGGGGAATTTGCGCCCTTATTTTTTTATTCACCACAACAAAATCATTTATGATGATAAAAAATAACCATACAATAAGTCTATACGTCACTTTGACGCTTATCAGTTCAAAGAATAAATGACAACAAGATATTACATAATAATTCTCACAAACTTCCCTTGAGGAGTCTAATAGATGCACAAAATATAGTTGTACAAAATAAGGATGATAAAGTTGCTATTTTCTATGTTATTATTAAATCATCAGTTTGACCCATTAAAGAAATTTGTAGTATAAGGATATGGTACTAGCCTGCTAAAACAACAGTAGCGTTTGTAAAAAATTAATGAAAGTAAAGTAATAACCATCCTCAGCTAATCTGATCAAAATAAATGGAATTAGACAGTAGCTAATTGACCACCGATTATAAGTCCATTATTAAACCAACGTTAAACTAACAATGTACTAAAAGCAAATAATTTTGGGTATTTAGTACAAGAAGTTATGACAAGGAAAATAATATAAATGTAACCCAAAAACATACTTGAAGCGAGGAGAAAGTACCATAGATTCATCGTTTGACATCCATGCGCTTATAATCCGCTCACCATTAGATAACAATTGGTTAGCCCAAGAATACCAATTAGTATTATGACATTCGTTATCGAAAGCTGCTTCCTTTTGCGATGTATTTAAACCTTGAAATGAGCTATCAATTGAGTCAGACAGAGGTAGAACAATGAGTTGACTCCCTTGTCGACTAAGTCGAAGTCGAAGACTGTGGTTTTTAGAACCTGATGAAATAGATGAGTTGTTTAACTGAACAGATTCATTATTTGAATGAATAGGAGTGCTTGAACCCACAACAGGAGTGTTTAACTGATCCGTATTGCTTTAAAGCAAAACAAGAAAGAAGATCATTAATTCAACATAGAATATATATATTCCCAACGATAAGTACATACATAAACGGCTTTCACTAGAAGCTCTGGATGATGTGGTTTAAAATCGATTGCAAATGCATTAATTTCTTATATTCCTCTAAGTTTTAAATTTCGATACTATTTCAAACACTTTATTCCATTCCCTCTTTCTAAACAATATATAGTGTTTTTTATAATCAATGTTACTACATTTATCTCGACACCTTAATTATCCATCTTGTTGACTTCACCTCACTGTGATGATTTTGTGCAGCGACTTGAATTGATCCACATATGTCCCAGATCTTATGTTTATGACGACTGATTCCTTGTGACATATGGATTTATGAAGTCAAGCTACTAACGTTTAGTGTCAGTACAACAGTTGGTATCCATCATAAAATGGTACCTCTGAAGTGTGATTGTGATGCTGTTCTCTGTGTTGCATTTGAGGATCTTGCTTTTTCATTTGTGTATGTTGAGGCCTACCGATGCGGCGGCTTCTGCTACACTGGTTGTCTTCATCTGCATTTGTTGGTGTGTATGAGATAGGAAAGCTATGTCATTTGCGAGGTCCAAACCGTCTAGTTGCATGCAAGTTGTCCATTGTATTCCGTGTTACCTCTCCGATGTCGAGGTTTTCATAAACCAGTCGACTACGAAAAGAAAGAGGAAGGGTGAGAGTAAGCAGCCTTGCCTAACTCCAGTCCTTACTTGGACTGTATTTGACAGCTGTCCTCCATGCACGACTCTGCAATGTAGTCCGTCGTATGTTGACAATCTTCTCAGGTACATCATCATAGTGTCGAAAACGTTCCCATAATGTTCTCCTGCAAGCACTGTCAAATGCTTTCCTCATAATCAATGAAGTTGATGTATAGTGGTAAGTTCCACCCAACTGATTTTTTCAACGATGATCCGTAGTGTCATGTTTTGGTCTGTGCATGACCGATCCTTACGGAATCCAGCTTATTGATCTCGAAGCTGGACGTCTACAAAATCTTTCATGTGGTTCAGCAACGCACTGTTGGAAACGTTTCTTTGTACTGACAGTAGTGTGATTCCTCGGTAGTTCTCGCATTTGCTCAGATCTCCTTTCTTTGGTATCTTGATGAGGCAGAGTTGGTGTGTTTTTAGCAAGATTGTTTTCTGCAGGATGTGGTTGCCGACACCATGCCCAATGGTCTGCCTTTACCTGGGCTTGGGACAGGTAATAACTCTGGAAGAGCTACAGGCGTTGTCATTTAAGTACATGTATAGAAATGATTTATTTAGTGAACAAGGAACATCATAAGAATACACCTAAGTTGTAGAGATGCGAAAAGGAAATTAATCAAGTACGTTAAGTATAGGAAGAAAATGCACAGACGGTAAAGTAATAGACAAGATATGTACTAAGACTAGGAAAGTAAATAACTTCATTAAATTTATATATCAACTTGAACTATTAGAGAGGAAAAAAGTAAACGCGAGTGATTGAAAACAATTAATTATTCGAAATCTGATTTAAAATTTTAGAAAATATTAAAGTACACAGACCCTAAACTTACCACTCGCTGATCATATTTTCACGCGCATTTCGATCCAATTTCTCATTAGTTTTAACCTTCATATCACATTTTTCATCTGAAGTAATAATCTGGGGACTCTTATTACTTTCTGTTTTGATAAGAAAAGGTAAAATTGAGTAAGCAGGAGCCTTTTTCGAAGTTGACTTGCTAAATTCTTTTCGTTTTGATGTAAAATTTGAAGAAAGACCAAGTTTTTTATCTAGGCCATTCTCGAGGTTAGATGTGGATGGTCCAACGTTGGGAGATTCTGTGACACGAGGAATGTTGACAACTTCATGAGCCACTTTACTGTCTACATCCATAAAATCTTTCGACTCCAAGATGGTTATATTCTCCACTGGAATCTGAATATTAACAGGCGACTCAGGGGAACAATGAAGGTCAGTAATAGTTCGTACTTCTGTTTCATTTTCAGAATCACCATTGGTTTCGTCTAACTTACTACCAGAAAGTAAACTCTCGTTTGAAATAGCAAAAACTTTGCCTACAGGTGACTTCTGATTCAAATTATCAAGTTTCAGTTCTACCTCGGTTACAATTCCAGGCACATTAGTTGTATTTACAAATGTAGGAGGACTAGAACAAATAGAATTTTTTTCTTCAACCTGATAGTCTGTCTCACCTACAGCTTCTGTAGACAAAGAAGAAACGGCATCTGATGATAAAGTGAACTTTTCACTTTCAGAATTATAACCATCAATCCCATCTTCATCAGGTATTATTGTGGCAGGTCTATCGTTGTCTAAAGTAGAGTTGGTTGCATTATCATCGTTGGGAATAGTTTTCTCTGATTTTTCATCATCCCGAATTAAAAAATCCTCTACATCAGACATACACATTGCAACAGTTGATGGCGTTGATGAAGGTGAATCAGTTTGTTTATCTGTTGACGATTCGTCAAACGTAGAATCTTCATCTTCTTGTTCCGTTTCACTGTCGGAAAGTTCTTGTTTCTCAGATTCAGACTTTTTGTAGATACTACTATGGCTTTTCTGGTGAGATAGTCTACAATCCAATGGCTGTGATTTTCGAGTGATATCTAAGATATAGAATATAATCGCAAAATAAATAGACGGTAGATGTACTATATATATATATATATATATATATATATATATATATATATATATATATATATATATATATATATATATATATATATTCCTTACGACTCTCTAGTTAGGGTCCTAGAGATCATGAAACTCATTGGCTTGCGATATTTTCAGACATGGATAAGAATGGAAGACAGTGTTGACACTGATGATTTTATATGCAATGCTTCTTAAAAGTAAGATAGTTAAATGTGGCAAAACTATATCATGATTGCATTTCTAACTAAACTACCTACTTTTATCAAACACAATTCCTGTTCCTTTATTTACTGATTGGATGACTGTTTCCTTTACTATTTCTTTCCAAAATTGTCATCCCAGTGTTTATTCAGAGCATTTTTTGGTTGTAATTTAAACAAATAAATAAAATTCTCTCCCAAATTTACAAACACTTATTAGCTAAAGCAATTAGTCCCTTTGATAAATTTTGATAATGTAGTAAGAAGACATCAGTATACGTGGGTTGGTTGAACGTGTATTTTAAAGCAATGGCAATTAATTGATATATATATTATTTCTGGCCATGTGATTTACAGTATTGCTGATTAACATGATTTTAAGCCAACAATATTTTAATTTCCTTTAATCATTGCTGAAATCGGGCTCACTGACCTAATGACATTCTTTAGTAGTACATCTTGTCTGAAGGTCATGAAAAACTAAAACAAAATTTTGTCAAGAGGACTATGAAATACAATAAATATAACATTGTCTATTCGCTTTTTAATGGTCAGTAAGTGTGTAGCATCCAGCATTTTAGGCCATCTTTCTGTTCGTTTAGTGAATGGTACGTTTCGAAATGTAATTTTTCTTAGAGATTTCATTCCAACACCTAATTTCCACTAGATTTGTTGCTTTTTTTTTACTGGTACATTAGGATGTGCCACACTGACATGTTCATGTTCTTAGCAAACAAATACGGTTAATATCATATGTTCAAAATCAAATTTCTCGTGAAAATTACACTCATATATGCAGCACTCACCTACCAATTGAACAGAAAAGTATCTAAAAATCCTGGGTACCACACATATTTTGAGTATTAAGAAGACTATGGATAACCTCATACCATATTTAAAGAATATAAGAATTTTTTTGAAATTTGACTACGGAATATCTAGGTATGAAAACGAAAGCTGAATAGCCAGAGGTTATTGCAAGCATAAACATTAAATATTGTTTTAATATGAGTTTAAATGATTAATAAACAATTATAATAAATTTCTTGTGATTGCATCAATTAAACACATAAGCAAAAAGCTTACCTTGATTTACATGATCTTCTTTAGAAGTGGAAGAGGCTGTAGTAACATAATCATACTTATTATTGCGTGAAATTTTTTAGGCCATTGTTTCGATATATTGTCTTGCTTACTGGATTTATTAATTCGAGCGGGTTGACTCGTAACAGATGATAATTTGTGTTTGCTCGTCTTCGATAAATATCTTTGTTTAGCTGCTTCAGCGGCACGAGATACAGCTGTTGTGTGGCCGATTTCATGTGAACTAGATTTACAACTTGAAGCTTTATTCGTCGAATTTCTGAACTGTGTAGCAGGCTTTAGAGCTGGAGAGGATGCCTCTGCCAATAAAGTTGATAAACGGGAAAAATTAAGCGAACCTACACCAGACGGACGAGATCTGTTCGTGACACTCCCATATCCTCCTGTAAAATTTCGATTATTTATTGGACCAGGAGCACAATACCATGTTGAATCAGGAATATGATAAAATTCCTGGATCTCTTTCCAAAGTTCAATAAGACTTTGTTTATTATTAGCAGGATTATTTTCTGTAATTAATTTGTTGGAACACTTATTAGGTTGTTTAGTCTGTAGGCCACTGATTGCATCATTTTCGGCAAAAGTCTGTTGATGAAAAAAATCATTATTTGGAGGTGTGGTTGTTTGGACAAATTCACCGTCAATAATTCCTGATTGCATTTTAAAATCTGAGATCGGATTCATTACATTTAATAAGTTCGTCAACTGATTATCATACATTCCAGATTCCACATCGGATATGATACCTTTTAACGAACTTGAAAAAGAAGTGCATGAGATAAAAGTTAATGGATAGAAAATTTATGAAAATTCTACTCATTAGAATGAAATTTTTATCAGTTTCATATGATTACCATAAAATAGAATCTTACAAATCGCATAAACCGATATAACAAAGAAAATGAAGTGTCATCTAAGTCCAATCAATTTTCTATATAAAACTGACAAACGCTTAAGACTTAATCAATCGGTCAGTAACAACGTAGAACTTCGTACGTACGTACGTACATCAGTTCGAGTTGCCACACCACATTAGCACAGAGATGCAGTGGTCGATTCAAATCCCGTAGTGATAGATGTAATAAAATTATAAGCTGTAATCAGAAAAAATTAGGGTTTGAAGATGTTATTCAGGGAGTATAATCCAGTGAAATAAATTTGAAAAGAGAAAAAAGAAAGGGACGTGAAGAATTCAGAAGATTAGAATTTGGGAGAACACAGAGAGTGAATGCACCTGCGCCATTGCAAACGATTTTGAGCCATGTCATTAAAGGTCTCTAACCATCGGTTGCTATCATCTCGCGGTCCCCAACCAGGTAGTCTACACCTACCAACATGACTCAGTCCACTTGTCAGTGACTTCATGGACTTGTGCCATGTTTTGGTCTGGCCGCCCCTAGATTTCTTCCAATCTACTCCTATACCAATGAACATCGCACATCGAGGTAGTCGGTGGTTGGACATACGTAACACATGTCCCAGCCATCTCAATTGATGAAGTTTCACTAATTCATCAATTGATTTGCCATCCTTACCTAGTACCCGTTTCCTAACAACTGCATTACTTACTCGATGGTCCCAGGATATACGAGCAATATTTTGAAGACACCTATGATCAAATACTAGTAACCTACGAATATCCTCTACTCTTACCGGCCATGTTTCACTGCCATGAAGTAGGAAGGAACGAACTGCTGCGCAGTAAACACGTTCTTTGGTTGATAGACGGATATCTCGCCTACGCCATAAATGACGCAAGTTCGTAAAAACTAGTCGAGCCTTCTGTATCCGTGCTGAGATTTCGTCACACACCAGACCACAAGGGCTGATGAGACTTCCAATATAAGCGAAGCGATCGACACGCTCAATTACTTCACTCCCTATCATTAGTTCGGGTGTCAATGCAACCCAATCCTGAAGCAACATTTTGCATTTTCAAGGGGGAGAATTTCATCCCGAACATGCTTGTATTGTTGCTTATAGTGGTCAGAAGACTCTGCATTTCGTCAGCGTCGTCACCAAATAGAACTATTTCATCGGCATATTCTAAGTCAACAAGTGAACCTCACGGTAGAAGTTCAACCCCTGGAAATCTAGATGAGGAAAGTTTCATCTCTAAAAGCATGTCGATGACGAAGTTGAACAAGAATGGAGAGAGTGGACAACACTGACGAACACCACTTGAGGTAACCAATTCTGATGGCAGTTCGCCATAAGCTCTCACTCTACCAGTTGTGTTCGAGTAGAGAGAGCTTTTATAAGGTTAATGTACTCCTTTCAGTGACAAACACTGCCATAGAACCTCATGATCAACAGAGTCGAATGCCGCCTTAAGGTCGAGAAACACTACGATTGTGGGGCGTCTGAATGTGTGTCTGTGTTCTAGAACCTGACGTAGTGTGAATATCTGATCTATACAACCACGTCCATGTCGAAAACCAGCCTGATTTTCTCTAGTCTGTTCTTCACGAGCTTTGGTTGAGCGTCGAAGTATTATTGAAGCTGATATTTTAGACACTATATTTGTCAAACTGATTCCTCTGTGATTGTCACAAGAGGGCTTAATGGTGTAGCTCATATACTCAAGCTGGAATAATTGGAATAAGAAAAGAGGGATTCCTAATTAAATCTATGTACTGATGTCTCTCGACTAAACTGATCCACTTAAAATGTACGTGTAGCATAGCGAACGTGGTAACTATTTCGAAGAAAAATTTGAATATGTAATAAAATTTTCATGGGTAAGAACCGAAAGGAGATAAGACTGTTACACACAAAACATTAATTTGAAATGTATGAGTGGAACACAGCCCACCTGTAGTAACGCTGACCACATCGTATTCGCGATCTCAACTCTTCTGCACGTTCAGCACTCAAACGCTTCACAACGCGTTCAGCTAGACTCAACTGGCTTGATTGTGAATCACTTCCAGGCATTTTTGGCGTTTAACTAACTCAATGGAATCCAGAAGCAGAGCATATTGTTTGGCACAAGCTTTAGATGAACACCATGTAGATGGTCGACCTGGCCTAGAAAAACACATCATACGACGACTAGTGGCAGCCCAACTTCCTTGCTGGTTATCTACATCTAAAAGAGCAGTAGCAAGTGCCAAACGTTCACGTAAAGGCCATACACCTTGTCCGTACCCAGGTCCAAGAAGTCGTTCTGAAGGGACAGGAGACAGTGGATCGTTATGCATGAAATATCTGTAGAATTAATGAAAAGAATAAACAAATTACTCAAGGAGGTTTTGATGAAAAAAAATGTGAATAGAATGAGTTCGAAAACACCATCAAAAGTTACCGATGAACCTCGTAACAAAAATTAATTTATCTGAAACATTTTCTATTATAGAAGATAAAGGGTTTACTAAACCGTAGTTATAGTTTACGACAACTATATCAAATTGATGCAACGAAACGGTAGAAGAGTTTTAATGTCCAGAATAAATAAGAAAACTAACAATATGATGGGGATCTTTAAATGACTAACAATTTTCTTAAATCACATAATCCGACCATAGTTCTTTACAACTCGAGCTGAAGAAAAACCCTCAGTAAGCCACTTAAAATCAATATGATTAAAATAATCTATTGTGTCATTGTATAAAAATAAGAATTCAGCGGAAAAAAATTCTTTTCAACGAAATAAATTATTTAAGCTGTACATTAGTATTTATAGTTGTATGGCAAATAGGTCTACAGAAAGATAGAAAAGATCGCATTGAAAACTGGTTTCAGGTTTTCAATGGTGGCTTAACATCGATCAATTCATGATCTCAATCAAAATAACAGTAGTAATCACGGAAAATTGCTAGGAGGGTAATAATAACTGATTGAGGTCTAAAATTATAAAACAATGATTTTTAAAAGAGCAGGACCGAAGCACACTACAGAAGAAAACTAGGGGTACAAGGAAGGATGAGAGGTTGGAAGTATCGTTTTTGCAGGCAGAGTTAGAGCTTGAACTCATGGATTGCCAACGCCTCACCAATGTACAAGTTTTTGATTGGGCCTCGCCCTCGATCAAGTTCCTTTGATTGTATCGATTACTCTGAAGACTTCTCTGGAGTGATTTGCCCAGAGATGATCAAGTCCTCCTGTATCGAAATAGTAACTTTTGCATCCCTCCTTCATCCTTCTATTATTCTCTAACCGTCTGATTATTACGAAACTTCATCCAATGTTTGGTCTCGAACCAATGTATGATGTAATTTTTTGTCTTTCTGTAGACATAATTACAACTATAAATAAGAATGTACAGCTTAAGTAAATGATTTTGTCGAAAAGAAAATTATCACTGTGATTATCAAGAGTTCAGACTAAGAGATAGAACTAGTCCAATAAATGCAGTATCTGGCGTGAATCATATTGAGACTAGTAGTTTCTTACAAATCCAACTGTAATTCCTGTTTGTAAAATTATTTGCTTCCTCAATATATATATCGGCACTATACACCATGGCAATGAACCAAGTTAGTGGTGAATTCATTGTTCTTAATCCATAACAAAGTCGGGCTTAAAAGGATGCAATAATACTTAAATATGAAACATTGAGATATACCTTAGTAACCTGTTCGTTCCTTAGATGTTCACTAACATAAAGCATTACATTTTCATGAGATTCCACTATACGATAAATCACTTGTAAGTAGTGTGCGATTAGACTGTTTGCTTTACAATGTGATAAGCTGACCTTCCAGTAGTTAATCCTCCAAAGGAGTCCTATCATCTAACGATACTATAATGAAGTAAAGTTCTAATAATAACTATATATTCTGAAAATAATAATTACAGAATTCACGCCAGTTTACAGGCATGATCAATTTGATATAAATAGTAATATTAGATGTAGAGAACAAACATGTGATAGAAGGTAGTTTTAAGTATACTATTTCAGTAATAGTTTAGGTAGTACATGTATTACAGTGATCCAATGCATCTGCACTGTTTGATGCTTCAGTTATAGGAACATAACTCGTGCTTACTATGCAACAAGGGCACAACATCAACATGGCATGTTTATATGATTGAACCGAATGAATACTACATATGGTTTGATTGCTATCCTCAGATGAAGCCATAATCCTCTAACTACACCCATCCATTTATCACTTGAAGACGTAAAACTACACAAACGGTAACCTTGATAAAAATCAATTTATTGGATAATAACTAAACCTAATCATTGTCAGTGGAAATTTCGTGCAGATTCAGTGGTGAAATATATAATCTTCTAATATGTTACATCTATTAAAAGGATCTAAAGGTAATAACCAGATTCCTCAAACCGATTATGGATAAGATGAGGGATTTAAAAATTCCACCAAATGGTTAAGACGTGAATGTCCAGATCATTGAGTCAACTAAATGACATCAGAAATGAAAGTGATTTATAAGTCATAATTAACATTTCACTGAATTACTCGTTTGAAGATTGATCAACTGGATAAAATACACATCTTGATAGTAAACAAACACAACCATACATATAAATGAAAAGATATTTTTACAAAAGATTTTAACCAGTGATAAATAAACTGAACAAGTTGAAACAAAGTCAACAATCAAAATTCTTAGATAATATGTATACAAAATATAAACAGAAAAAAA
>NW_026137054.1:0-45906 GCF_000699445.3 Schistosoma haematobium | reverse complement strand
GATGAATCCGGTGTTCATCTTGTGTTAATGAGGTATGGTAACTTAGACTGATGCATATATGTGCCTGGTGATACGTTGTAGCCGACTGATACGAAGCATCAATAAACGCATAGTGTTTAGAAAAAATAGACTACCAAACATAAGAATGTGTAGATTTTAGGAATATAAATGACTTAGAACATTATAGTAACGGCGAATTTGCTTATCGTATAAAATTACCTTTAATAAGTTACTGTAATAGAAAAATAGAACTCACTTTATCACTACTGATAGCAGCCTTGCAAACAGGGCATACCGTGCGGGTTTCAGAAGTTTCAAGCCAACGATGAAGACATGGCCAACAAAATAAATGGCCGCACATGCTAACTACCGCATCTCGAGCTGAATCAAGACATATATTACACTCAAAAGATCCTGTTGTCCCATTACTATCAGTGGTCTCGGATGTGTTGGCTTGATTTGACTTATCAGGGTTGCTTTTAGGTATATTTGACTTCGAGGTAGAGGCGGCTGTCGATGTTTCCATTTATCCTTGTTCGTCAGTTGTGTAATATTTTACCTAAAAGAACACCCTGAACATCACAAGAAAATAGGAAAACCACCATAGAAATTATAACAATCTCAGTGCCAGTTACAGAAAATTAAAATGATTTACTACACATATAACAAAATCATATATATTAAGGATGTGACTAAAGGTGTTCTCTGGAACTTAGGGGAACTGTTATGATGAGATTTATTTGACGCATTATGATAACAGCTAGAACAGAAAAGAAAGATAATCCTGCTAACTTTAGTTATACACAGCATCACGACACGTCATGAGATAATAAATTTAAGTAGAATTAAGATGAAACCCTTGTCCATTAATTTACTCAGAGCTACACAACTTGAAATAAAACATCAAAAGAATCTCAATGAGTTGCTGATTAGTTTAAAATATTGTTTCTTTAGATTTATTAATTGGTACAAATTAACGGAACATCGTATTGTTGATGAACTGTGAATATAAGGTCAATATAAACAAACGAATGATAGCCAGTAATCGGATTTGAAACCATCGGAACTGAAGTATTCACAAGGAATTGATATGTGCAATTAATTCTCAGTTTATAAGCTATGTAATTGAATTTAAAATATAAAATACACCAGTACGGAAAAACTGAATGCTCTGAAATCTTGAAGAGACATGCTACTTTTTTATTATTTCAATTATGAGAATGGACTCTATGATGCTCATGTACTTCTTTAACTAGCTAGCACAACTGAACACAGAACGGTTGCACACGACTCACTACACATAGATCAAGACCAGTTACAAAAAAACAATTTAAAGTAAAATATTTGACTTTAAAACGAATAACCTGTTTACTATTTTATAATGAAGGGAAAAAATCTGGATCTTGATATTTTTTGTAATTCAATGAGCATGGCTATATTCAAAAATACATTAAATTATTTTGGCAGATGATATGAAATATAGTGGATAACTAGTCAATTATTATTATTTTTCCCACTGAAACAATGGCTTAGTGGTTATATAACACTCCATTTTTATATTTACTACGTTATTGGCTAGAGCTAAGTTTCACCTATGTAGACAACATCGTCATTTCACATAGAAATTTTCGTTTAAAATCAAATATACGAATAAATATTCGCAAACCGATTTACATTACTATTTCTGATTTTTGTGACATAGGAATTAATACTTATAAAAGCATTTATAAGCTTTTTATAGTATGAGTTAACACTTTCCTAAACCGTTATTGTCAAGCAATTCTCACAATCTATTCTGGTCATTGACCTAAAAGTTTTGCATCTTAATCAAGTAATCAAATCACATCAATGGCAAAAATGATGAAACATTATAGACTTCTTATAGAATTTGTTGTGCAGTATTGGAAGATAATGATTTGTACAGATAATATTTCAAGACTAGGTATTATACACATAAAAGTATACTGGTTTGTAGAAAAATATAGTTAAAAAATGCAAATTAAATTTGACAAGCCTCAGTAAAGAATCAAAAATTACGTTCGGAAAAATGAGTGACAAAAAAGACAAAGAATAGTAACCTAAAAATATGTATATTTTTATTTCTTTTTCTCCAGCATACTACTATTGTAATTAATACAACTGTTAGAGAAATTACAAGTCACAGATTACAAATGCACAGTTTCAGCAACAAGACACATCTCAGATACAAAACTTTTGCTAAAAATAAAGGATATTGACCAGGTTGAAATATTAATTCATTAAGGTGAAGAATTTGAATTCTGAACAGACACTATTTCATGAGTTCTAGACTGATACACGGCTAATTCAGTTGTTATATTTTGAAGACAAGACGATTTTACACGAAGACCAGCTGCGATTCGATTGAAACTTTTCTCGTAGACGTTACTGAGCTCTTCAAAAGCACAATTAGGTGGTTTTAGTACAGGATACTAAAAAACAGGCACAATAACAAACAACATATTTAATATGATACTTAATTATTCACATATATTTCTGTAGATATCAGACGTAAGGTATGAAATGTCATAAAAATTATTCACGATTAAATCTAAAAAATCGCATTTCAACACAAAACAAAAGCAAAATGTGAAAATCGACTTCCTCTTTTTTATTATTAATTATTGATAAAAGTGAATTAGACTAATGATTTATCTACCATTTTATTAAATTACGATCATATGTTTAAGCAAATTGAAATCGGATGCTTGATCAATATTAATTCTTAGCTTCTGTGTAAATCGACAAACATCATCGCCGGATAAAATAAATATTGAAATAAACCCTATAATCAGAGTACATATTTACTGGAGAACGGAGAAACGGCAATAAAATTTATGTTTTTCAGGGAAGTATTATCTTTATCGTTCGGTATCATAAATATAAACTGATATTTGAAATAGCAGTCAACTGTGAATAAGTCTCTGCATACAGGAACCAACCAAGATTTGTCCCCTATAATCTATGATTATTTGTGCTATTGCTCAATTCGAAAACATATAATTTAATTAGAATTTAATGATTACTAAACAACTCACACTATGATATACTGTAAATAATATTTAAAAAAAAACAATTTCACAACCTGTACTAAGAAATCTTCAGACAGCACATGTGTACAAGCATTTGAAGCAATCAATTGAAATTCTTTACATGAAACATCATGACACCAAGTAGACCAACAATCGGTAACCTCTACCAGTTGATCAGTAATGGTTACTAATTTCGATGTAGTATAGTATAAACCAACAGCGAAATTGTCTAACAAACTGAGAATTGGAGAATAATTTGAATTAGTGTTTATTACTTTATCTTTTTTATTCTTTCTCTTTTGATATTTATTTATTTCATGATGATAATGGCTAAAATAGAATGAAAAACAGAGTATAACGCACCGTTGAAAATTACAATTATTCATAAAAGCATATTTCAGGAGCATTTATTAAGATTTAGACTAACACAATCCATATTAATTGATATAAACGCAGTTCAGATATAAATATTTATAGCTTCACAAACTACATTTAAGTAATCATTATCATTAAAAAATACACTGATAATAGTAAATTGTAAAAATCTAAGAGCTTAACAAATGATATTATAGGTGGATATGAGTAATAATATATTTGACTTTGGTTATATGAAACTGAATTAAATAGTAGTGCAAAGTAAGGTGGAAAATTTGTATACTTTGCTACATGAAGTAAAATTATTGTGAAATAAAATTGTGAAACGAAGATGAATGAGATTTCACAATATTTTCGAAATAAGACCAATAATAAATTATGTAAAAAACTTAGAAAATGTTCCATCACATCAATGAAATAAGAAGGCATTAACAAGATAAAAAAAGGGAATGCAAATGACATGACATACGAAAGTAGACAAACAAACGTATAAAGTGTACTTTAGAAGGATGAAATCAAATTGAGAATTTAAAATATCAACGATAATATATGGTTCAAGGTTTATGGAAAGAGAAAGGAGGAATGCATTGTATCAATGCTACTGATTTTGAGTCCTACCACTAAAGGTCATCAAAAAGATTACCTTCAGGAAATGAACAGTCTTCAAACTGCAGTCGCGCCAGACTATTACTTTTATTCGCTTGCTTGACCAAAATGTTGAAAGCTTTACATAACTGTATATCCGATTTGCTAAGTCTACGATCACCAGTTACTTTTATTATTAGATTAGAAATTATGGAAGAAAGCCAGAAAGCTTATGCTCGAACATTCGTTTGTTGAGACCGTAATCAGTGAGAGCTTAGATAAAGACTATGAATACAGAACAGGATTGTTGCAACTGACGTAGATTATATGATTATAATTAACACTAAATGATGTAATGAAGAATTTAATTTTAAGAAATTTAAACAAGAAACTAAGCTAATAATCACGATACTTTTTACTTGAGTGAGTGACACCTGAAGATACAATTTGTTGACTTCGCTCATTTTAAACCATAATTTCAGTAGCGAAAATCGATTTGGAAAATGACCTTCTATAATCCATTACTCCATTGTAAGAAATGTTGATCACTCGTTGGAAGAAATTTGATGTAATCTCGTTTAGAAATTTGAAATTTACTTGTAGTCTAACTACTCTTTAATTGACCTACTTACCATTGGTGAAGTCATCAGATAAAATGCTCGATTGAACCGTCAGGATAACTAAGATGATAACTGTGATAATATGTTATCTACACTCGGGGTTGATGCATATTGCAGATTTAAAACCAGTAAAATTATGTGACATATAAGTATAATTCGTGTATTAAAGAATGATTTGTTTCATGTAAGGATAAATAATATGTGTTTAAATTTACCTCCTAGGACGTAAGGCACTTTGAATCATTGATACTAGCAAAGTTGCCAAAGAAATACTTTCATAAAACATTGTCAGGATTAATAAAACACCACCAGGATGAACAAAATCGTTATCACTAGAAATCCCGTTAGGCAAATGATCATCTTTTGGCGAAGACAGTAAAGAAGTATTTATAGCTGGATAAACCTTTGGTATGTCTGTATCTTCAGAAGTAAGCTGTCCAGACAAAAAGGATTCATACAAGGACCGAAGAAGATAGTCCATAGATTTCTTAGTAAAAGCAGCTAAATGTAACAAACATGAAGAAAAGTTTTAATAAAGTTTATTTATTGGTAACAAATTAACGGAACTGTTCTCAATTTTGCAATGAAACTATTGTGACTTACAAGAGTTTTCGGAAACCAGACCATGAAGTCCCAATATAAGTTCAATACCGATAGATAAAACCCTTCGGTATGGTCCGTAGCAATATAATGAAGCGCATGATACATCTGGCAAATCAGGGAATGTTTTGAGTATTTGATCACGTTTTACCATAACACTCCATGACTAATAGAGGAAAGAAATAGGGACAACATAAAGTGACTCTTGTAAAGGGACGACAATGGGAGGAATCATATATGAAACTCTAATTAATTTTTATTTCAGTATTACCTTTGAATTACATCTTTGTTTTAGGCCAATATACATAAACGTATGACCCAGCTCAGAGTACGTCATAGTGGCTTAAATGCATTTACTGTTAATCTTCCTCTAAATTTTGACCAGTAAATCATCTCAAACTTTTCTTCTAATCCCATTTCTGAATACTATGCTGCTTTTCATCTAGTTAATTTCTTCTTGATTATTCTGATCTAAGAAGCAACTAAGGTCGATTCATACTTGTGCCACGTGCTTTGTTGTTTATAATTAACTATTAGTGTAAATATGAACCTCTCCAATTAGTCACATATCATACCAGTACATCAAAACAAAATCAGGAGAGAAAAAAAGAGTGTAGTAAAAATACCAACAGCATAAAACAGGTAACAACTTTTGAATAATATGTTCAAAGCTTTCAGGAAGTTGATTGATGAATGTTTGTGAACTAATACGACTGATTTACTCAAAGTACTTAACAGTAGTTTAGTTATCTGGAGAATGCTGACTAAAGTGTCTACCTGCCGACATGGCTCAGACCAATCATTAATGGTAGAATGTCTTGGTTTAACCAACATTAGTACTTTAAACTAATCCGGAAAAAATTATTCCAACACTGTGAGATTATCTATGACAAATTAAATAAAAATAGGGAAGCACACAGACTGATGAACACCACTCAACATAACCAGTTCAGATGAGAGTCGGTCACGGGGTCGGATTCGACTGTTAGAGTGAAAAACATTCAGTACGTTTATTCAAGCCCTCAATACAACTTTATATCATCAGGCATATTCGACTGGATTAGGACGTGATCTTCAGATTAAAGAACACGTTCACGGATAGTGATCCTGAGTTCCATTTATAAGGGATTGGGTCGATATTTTAGGAAACGTGACCATATTCATTTCTTTGGGGATTACACAATACGATATCTGCCCTAAAACAATCAAAGACCAGTGGACAGACGTACAGTCGTTGTACTGTTAGGGATGCTAGACTTTCATTCCCTTTGCCGGTTTTGGTTGATATCTTAGGGGCGGCCAAACCAAAACATGGCATCAGTGCTTGAAGTCACTAACGTCTAGTCTCAGCCATGTTGGTAAATGCAGACTATTTGGTTGTGGTCTGCGTAACTATCGTAACCAATGGTTGGAGACTCTTGGTGACATGTCTTAGAATCGATCACAATTGTGTAGATGTATGCACTCTCTATCATCCCTTAAACTAAGAGAATAAAATCGCTTCATGTCTTTCTTTCTACGAAATAATTCTTTCTTCCTGTACTATGTCCTTATATCCAATCTTTCTTTTATATGTTACCATATCTGAATTAACTACTTTTATGAATTCGTTGTTCATCTTGTTGTGTTAATGAGGTATGGAGACTTGGACCGATGCAAATATGTGCCTGGTCCTACGTTGTAGCTGACTGACTGACATTAGTTGATATCGTTATCTTTTCAAACGTAGCATGTACAAAGACTATCTTTAAACTCTAACACAATATTCGTAAACTGAAAGGTTGGTAAGGAAAAATGAGAATAGCATGATGAAATGTACGATTTTTTGTACTGTGTAATATGTTAGTAATGCTGAATTCCTATCCAACATAGATATTTACTAAACAGTTCACATACACTACAAATTGTGTTTACAGGAGCTAGTGTGTAACGTGATAAAATTGTCATTTAGCTGAACTAACCAAAATTAAACATAGCAACAAAAAAGTCTAACGATATGACATTCACGAAACAAAACGAACTAGTAATTTAAAATTGCTTAATTCTCTCGTAGATGGTTCTTTGGTCTGTGAATCGAGATCATTCATTGTCGACAACAGACTGTTTAAACTTTTGACAGATTCTGGTGGTACGTTCTCTGCAATTTCATGCTGACTTTCGGAAATCATATAATGTTCAACTTTTACAATTGACATTACAAGCGAAGTTGCATAGACAATAGCATTTAGAGTTAAACAACGGAGATTTAACCATGATTTCTGAAAAAAAATACAGAAATAAGAGATACGTTGAAACAGCGAAATAGCATGATATAGTAAGACAAAGGGATAAGAACAAGTTTGCACGTTTTATAGTGCTAAATATGAGTGATAATTATTGGTTAAATGATAAGCATGAAATTTCACCAGACTATTAATTCAAAAAATATAGAAACTAAACGATGATTACCAATATCATATAGTGAAGTAAGTAAAAGAATTTTCGGAATTGTTCAAAATTTACACATTTATGTTCTGACGATGATACGCAAGGAGCCACAAAGTGGGTGTGATTAAAGCGAGAAATGAACGCCAAATGAATAATTAAAACAACACAGTCCTGCTGTAGGGAGTCCCTTGAAGGAAGATTTGATTCTGTCTTAAAGAAGAATTAAGTATGGCCACAGAAAAACTATAATCACAAGTCAATGGACTTGGAAGAGAAAAGGAACTATGCAATGGTCAAGGTGTGAACTAGCGCAATTGAGCCGAGTGAAGAAGATTAAAAAGAGTTAATCTTAACATATCACAAAATGGATATTCAAAACCCATTAAAAATTGTCAATTATTATAGTAAGCCAGAAAATTAGATATTTTCGACAACAGTGAACAGATGTGTACATTAGTGAAATTAACTGATTAAAAGATTGATAACTACTGATTTCTGACATTATATACTAGATGGAATGTTAATGAAGGGATCTAACTGGCATTAATAAGAAATAAATGCTGGAAAGTAATTATTTGAAAATGGCTCGAAAAAACAAACAGTCAGGAAAACAAAGGTTTATGAATAAATAGGAAGAATAGTTAGCTTACCAAATGGTCAAATGACAATCGAACGTTTTCAACTCGTTCATATCTAATAAAAAGTGAGTTAGAAATCCCGTAAAATACTTCACTTACTGATCAAAGTTCGGTGTGACTGAAAAGTCCCGGCAATCAACAATCATCGGAAGTTGTTTTGTAACTAAGAGGTTATGGAAAAACAGTATAAACAATTAGACTCATACAAATAGACACTTGAAAAGTGTTCATAGGAAAATCAATTGGCATGTCTAATAAGCAAGTTTTATCTACTTACCATTATCGATACTAATTTGAGCCTGACCGAGTTGCTCAAGAAGTGTATCAAAGCTGAAAGTTAAAGACAAAATTTAAGCCAACATTGAGTAAAAATCTATATAAAAAACAGATGATTTATCTATTTAAAACAGATTTTGGTACAATAGGACACGAAAAAAATCCGCCACACAAATGAATTAATAATAATGTGACGAAACAAGGGAAGGGTAGTACACTCAATAAATGAGCAAGAATAGTGTCCAAAAACGATCACGAAAGTTTTCTTTGGGTTAAGCAAGTTTACCTTATTTTTATGAATGTAAAATAAAACTACAGCGGAATCATAGTCGGATTCTATTCTGAGTCATATCTAATAATGCACTTAGCCCAATAATTCGGACGATTCTAAAGGACTCACACAGAGGGTCGTGGTGAACTAGCAGGTTCCAGTTCCATATTTATTTCCCATATCATGGTGACATATCATCAACTGACCATCTTCTCGTCTCTTCACCTAGTTCGAGCGTCGGTAAATAATTCATATCCAAGCTATGGAATCTAGTGTTTCAAACTATCACATCAACTGAGTTATCGTCATTGAGTGAAACATATTACCGAAACTCAGCACCACTAAAATGGTGTTGCCACCAGGTCTCAGGAATCCTTTGAGAAAAAGACCACTGAACATGGTGAGACATTGAACATTCTCAACCTGAAAAAGCCAGGTTTTACGAGTGTACCATAGATCTGTTCTTACCAAATCTTTTATAGTCAGATTAACATCACGATGGCGCCAAAAGTGGCCTACATTCACATACGCCGCTTTGGCTTTCAGTATATGTGCACTGACATCGTCAGTTACGACACTACTAGCTATCGTACAACCTATCCAGATGCACGAACTATTGAGCACAAAGACTCCTGCTGGTTTTGTACAAGTACTTAATGTTTTAAAGGTGAAAACTATATGCTGCACTTACGAACATTGATTGAGAGCTGATTAAATGAGGTTTGGACAGCTTATGCACTATCGTGCAGTCAGACAATGTTTTTCTCCAGATGACAAATCCACACACTTCCTTCATATCTGTTTCTAATACACCCTCGATGAAAAAGTTGAAGAGGAATAGTAAGAGATGACAACACCATCTACCTCTACTATTCAGATGGGACAATGTAGGGAGATGATTGTATGCCCTTAGTATGTCTGAGGCATTTGTATACAGATTTATCATAAGCTCCTCAACCACTCCTTGAACAGACAATCCCAGAAAAGCCATATCTAACGAACTGAAGGCACCCTTGGTATCAAGAAACGATTATTGTTCTGTAATAAATGTGGTGGTGTCCGAACGTATGCCAGAGAGTGGAGGTGATAAAAGCATTCACAATCGGAAAGAAAGGCATTCTACTTGTCGCGAGTAAGCTCTTCACGAGTTTCGCACATATTTTGTGGAATATGACGGATGATAATAGTTTAAGTAACGGAAATTGTATTTATAATCTTATACCTGGTACCAACGTAACATGGTTTTGATATTAAGTCTACCCTACCATGGATTAAAATATATCACAATAAATTACAATTCCTTCTACTTCCTCAAGAGAAAAGAAGTGCAAAAGAGGACTTCTTGCGTTTGAAATTTGGGTAAATCTTACGGATATTAATGAACTATCACAAGAAATAGAAATCATTTAACCTGTTAAAAAAAAAAAAAAAAAAAATTTAAATTATATTTTTAATTTATTAAAAAAAAAAAAAAATAAAAATAAAAAAAAATTTTTTAAAAATTTTTTAGTTATTTTAGAATCTAATATTTTTTTTTTTTTTTAATGTTAAGAAATTAAAAAAAAAAAAAAAAAATCATCTAAAAAAAAAAAAAATAAAAAGAAGAATTAAAGTTGAATGTTTTTTAAAAAAAATTTTTTTTTTTTTTTTTAATATAAAAAAAAAAAAAAAATTTAAAAAAAAAAGAGAAAAAAAAAAAAAAAATAAAAAAAAAAAAAATTTTTTCCTTTTTTTTTTATTTAACAAAAAAAAGAAAGAATATTTAAGAACATTATCTTCATTAGCAATTGAAAAGATAATTTCATTATTTAGGTTATATTCGGATTAAAAACTTTTATCAGAGGTAGTAATCCATACTATAATTCTCAACCAATACTCTCAAGTATGACCACTTTTTATTACTGTTGTACGTAACGAATCAGTATGCATCACGTTGTCGTCTAAAGGTCACATTTTCAAAGCAAATAAACGAGAGTGAATTATGGTTATATAAGGTGAATACTTTATTAACCCGGAAAAATTTATAATCCGAATTCAAACTTTGATTTTACGGTATGAGTAATAAAAAAGATATCATCAATAATACTTACTCATGTTGTGAAACAATCAACTGCCAATGAAGCATTTCAACACGGACAGTTAGAAATACGTCAGCATTATGAAGTTGGCTGATAAATTGTGTGAATTCACGAACTTTTGTATAGGCATGTTTTCGATATGCAGCAACTAAAAACTCTTCCGCTTCCGTGACCATACTGTTGGAAAGTGTTATAATCTTCTGATAAAGACTATGTATAGAATTACTATCGTCAACTTGTGACTGTGTAGCCACTATACTTGTACACATGGCCAATGATGGAGAGGGTTTTACAATTAAATGCCTACAATAATAATGACGGTATTAAAAGTAGTTTTACACTTCAAGTCAAAAAATAATAATAATAATTGCTTTGTTCAGTGCAGAGCAAACCTACATTCGTTTGTGGAACGTTAGATCACGCATGTCACATTGGTAAACTCATAAACAAAATTAAATACTTGTCGGTAGATACATGAATATGAAGAATTAACACTAGAAAGTCAATCACCATCGAAGCAGAACCTAGCACGAATGTATATCGGTTTGAGTTGCTACACTTCACACCAGGACAACAAAAAGAGAAACTAACATATTGAAGACAGAAATCTTCAAATGGAATGAATATCAAAGTATGAGAAATCCGCCTGTAGCTCCTCTAGAGTTACTGCCGGTCCCAAGCCCGGTTAAAGGAGGACGGTTGGGGATGGGGTTAGCGTCCCCATCCCGTAGAAAACTAACTCGCTAAAAGACGCTAACCAGAAAAAATAATTCAAACCATTAAAACTGCCCTGGGAGTTAAGTCTTCATTTAGAACTATAACGTCTCATGGTGAAAGCCAAACTCCTTCAGAAGCCACGAGGCCGATGCCCCTTCTAACAACCAGAGCAACAATTTTTATAGGTACATGGAACGTCTAGACAATGTGGGAGACAAGGAAGACCAGTCAAATAGCAAGGGAAATGAGGAGATGCAACTTAGCAGTACTGATAATAAGCGAAACTCATTGGACTCAAGCTGGAAAACAAAGGCTAAATACGGGAGAGATGCTGCTATACTCCCGTCACGAAGAGGAAAATGTTCCACACACTCAGGAAGTTGCTCTAATGCTGTCCAAAGAAACACGAAATACACTTGTAGGATGGGAATCTCACCGTTCCAGAATCATCAAAGCATCATTCAAAACAAAGAAGGAGGGGATCACAATGAATATTATCCAATGTTATGCACCCACCAATGATAGCGACGACGACATTAAAGATCAATTCTACGAGCGACTGCAGTCAGTGATAGAGAAATGCCCAAGAAAGGACCTCACCATCCTAATGGGAGATCTAAATGCCAAAGTCGGAATAGACAACATCGGATATGAAGATATCATGAGACGACATGGACTGGGAGAGAGAAACGGGAATGGAGAAAGATTTGCAAATCTGTATGCATTCAACAAATAGCTCATAGGCGGCAAAATATTTCCACACAAAAGTATACACAAAGCTACGTGGATCTCAACGGACCACACCACAGAGAACCAGATAGATCATATTTGCATCAACAAAAAGTTCAGAAGGACAATGGAAGATGTGAGAACCAGGAGAGGATCTGACATAGCTTCAGATCACCACCTAGATGTGGCCAATTTAAAACTGAAGCTAAAGAAGAACTGGACAAACAGTACTACAAAGGTTCAATACAGCCTTCCTTCGAGATACTAACAAACTCAATCAATTCAAGATAGCTCTCAACAACAGGTTCCAAGCCCTACAAGATTTACTGAAGGAAGAAGAAACTACTATGGAGGACAACTGGAAAGGCATCAAGGAAACATTAACTTCAACGTGTCAAGAGGTTCTGGGCCTAAAGAAACACTATCATAAGGAGTGGATCTCTATAGAAACACTGGACAAGATCAAAGAAAGGAAGATCAAGAAGGTAGCAATTAACAACAGCCGAACACGAGCAGAGAACGTCCAAGCACAAGGGCTGAATACACAGATACAAAAGCAAGTGAACAAGAGCATACTAGCAACAGAAACTATCAGCAAACCAGAGCAAGGTCAAAGACAAAGAAGGCAAGCCAATCACTGAAATTCAACAACAGCGGAACAGATGGGTAGAGCCGAACAATAGGCCGGCTCCAATGTCCACCGGACATGGAAGCAACACACAGATCTTCCTATAGATGTCAACGACGGCGGAAATCAGAATGGCCATCAGACAAATCAAGAACAAAAACAGCAGGACCCGACAACATACCAGCTGAAGCATGAAGTCAGACATCGAAACGGCTTTATTCAAAAGATTTGGGACAAGTGCCGATGGACTGGAAAGAAGGATACCTCGTCAACATATCAAAGTAAGAAGATACCAGCGAGTGTGAGGACTACAGAGGTATCACACTACTGTCAGTATCCAGAAACGTTTTCAACAGTGTTGCTGAACAGAATGAAAGACGCAGTAGACACCCAGCTTCAAGATCAACAGGGCGAATTCCGTAAGTATCAGTCGTGTACAGACCGAACCACGACACTACGGATCATTTTTGAGCAATCGATTGAATGGGATTCGTCACCATACATCAACTTTCTTCGACTATGAGAAAGTGTTTGACAGTGTGGATAGAAGGACCTTATGGAACCTTCGTATATACTACAGTGTGCCTGAGAAGATTGTCAGCATCATACGGAATCGTGAGACGGACTACACCGTAAAGTCGTGAATGGGGGTCAACTGACAGACGTATTCCGAGTGAAGACTAGTGTCAGGCAAGCCTGCTTACTCTATCTCTCTTTTCTTCCGGTGGTTGACTGGATTATCAAGACTTCGACATCTCAGGGAAAGCACAGAATACAATGGACAGCTTGGATACAAACAGACGATTTGGACTTCGCAGATGACCTAGCCATTCTATCCCATACACATGAGCAAATGCAGGTCATGATAACCAGTGTAGCAAAAGCCTCTGCATCAGTAAGCCTCAACATACACAAGGGAAAAAGTAGGGTCCTCAAATACAACACGGAGAATACCAGCACAATCACACTTGATGGAAGACCTCTGGAAGAGATGGAGAGTTTTACGTAACCGGACCGCATCATTGATCAACAATGGGGGTCTAATGCACATGTAAAGGCACGGACTAGCAAAGCAAGGGCCACATTTCTACAAATGAAGGACATGTGGAGCTCGAAACAACTGCCAGACAACAAAGTCACAATCTTCAATACGAATATCAAGACAGTTCTACTGTACAGAGCTGAGACTTGGAGAACTACTACAACTATCATCAAGAAAGTTACAAGTATTTATAAACAGCTGTCTACGCAAGATACTGAATGTCCGTTGGCCGGATACCATCAGCAACAGTCTACTGTGGGAGAGAACAGACCAGTTTCCAGCTGAAGAGAAAATTAGCAAAAGACGCTGGAAGTGGATAAGACATAAATTACGGAAATCATCAAACTGGATCACAAAGCAAGCAGCTAACTTCAAATCCTAAAGGGAACGGAAAATGGGAAGGTCAAAGAACACACTGCGACGGGAATTGGAAGGAGACATCAAAAAGATAAATAGCAACTGGAAAGAATTTCCCAGGACAGATTTCGATGCTCCTCTACGAGGGGTAACAGGTGTAAGTAAGCAGGTTTCCTAGAACAGATATTCAGAGTCATTCGACGTCCCCATTTTAAAAAAACGATTATATTCACCAGCAGTTTCATAACTAATATGCTGTCGTTGAAAGAAAGCTATGTTTAAAACCATGAATTCAAATCTACTTAGCATAGACAATATTTAAATTATAGAAGACTTGCTTACCCTAGTGAAAGGAACAGCAACTGCTTGATTTCAAGTTTGTCTAACTGGGGCAATATAAGTTCAGGACAATTAAGAAAATCTGAAGAGTATAAATTACACAATTTTATGCGCAAATGGTGATTAAGATTTGTATGTTCTAATCCGATTATATAAATCCAGTAAAGAGAAAGAAGTCCAGTTCCGAGAGAGAAGGAACACTCATAAGCCGGAGAGGATGTTTCCAAAAGCGAGGATAAAGATAGTAGCAAAAATCCATCAACTGGATAAAGGTCAATAGTTGTTTCATTATTAACAGCAACATCTTTTAACTTCTTTAGTAAAACTTCACTACGATCTGGGGCATATCCAAAGTAGTAACGAAGTAATGACTGTAAAGAAGCTCCTTGATTATTAGCACGTGCTATCTGGTGAGCGCACAGATGACGATAAATAGTCTTATCTTCTTTGTTTGTCTGTAAAAAGTGATAAATATTAACAATTATAAGTGGTGACTCAGAAATCTCAATGGCGCAAATGCAATCATTCTTTGTCTTTCGTTACTTCTTGAACACCAAAATCTTACACTTTTTCTACACCTACCATTGTATACTACTACCAATACTGTTACCAATTCCACTACTCTTGGATTCGTCTTAATGCTTTCATCTCGCTGTGTTTATGTTGGATATGACTAACTGATTGTTATAAGTGGTCAGACTCAAGTAGATATAATGGATGACAAAAGAACTTCAATCAAGTAGCAAAATTCTGGCATAAAGCAATTATGACTACAAAACGAATAAAAACATACGAAAGAATCTATTCTACTTTTGGTACAACTCGTGTCATGGTAAATACACTGTGATACGTTTGTCACGAAATAATATTAGTGTAATGCATTTAAAGTGTTGTGATCAGGCTCTACGATACATTATTGTGACGTAAAACATAAAACCCTGGTACAAATAAGAGGTATTTGATGCACGACATTAAAAAGAACCTCCAGAATGCTACAGACATTCAATAGTAACGAAAAGAATAAGGAAACATCTAAAATCTTGTGTAGTCCATGAGGATGAACTAATCCACGAAAATTCAAGTTACTTTATTAAATGGGATGTGGATAGTTGGGAAAGAAGTAGCATAATATTAGTATGCAATAACATACATGTACAATAATGATGTTAGACTAAAAATGACTTACGAAGTTCAGATCTGTCTCAGCAACCTCCATAACAAAACTAATATACTGTTGAGAGCAAAAAAGATCAATGTGACAATATTAAGTCATTAATGCCTTAAATTTCAAAGATCAAAATGACAAACATATCAATTAGAATTTTTCATATAAAACATAACAAAAACCGCAATACAGAACATGACATTTAGAAGTAGCAGTAACAGAAATACATACTCACGATCATTGATTTGACCAAATTCTCACGTACATTCTTTGAGGGTAGTTTATAATAAAATACTTTTGTCGTGACAACAGTGACAGATAAGTATGTCTAAGAATATGCACTTGACTTGACTGTTAATTCTGGTTTATAAATGGACAGACCAGAACTAACACCCATTGAGACGTCCACTGTATGCAATCACTGCGGATTAACCATCTGATTCAAGAAAATATAAGCTTTATCCTTCTGTGATGTTTTCGGTTGTTGTCTTTAATTGTACAGTGCTGATACATCTATCGGATCGATGATTCATTTGTTTAATTATAACATTTGGTCATTGACTACATGAACCGATGTTGTTAACGTAGACTTAGTTACTTGGTCATAAATTCCTCTGTATACTTGACCATTCAAATTTTTCCTCGATAGTAAATAAATATTCTCAGTCACTTCTTACAGAATGTCGCAATTGTAATGCTTCTCTGTACCTCCTACTATCTTAACGAAGATTTATTTAAAGTTGTAACCACTTACTAACTCCAGTAATTTGGTACATATCCCTTTTTACATTTTTGCGGTTTACAGTTGCTTCTTATTTTCTTAATGATTTAAAATCTCTTAAAGCACATAGTTTAATGTCAGATTGGAGAATGCTGCTCTTGACTTACAACAAACAACGAGAAATTCAATTTCCTAAATTCCAACAGCAAGTATTCGACTAGAGAAACAAATTTTTAAACCGCTCCTAACTGACTGCAGTCACGAATGAGTGTAAGTAAACGGATTCAGTAAATCAGAAAACCTGTTTTCGACTGGTTTTACTAAAAACCACTGAATGTTTTTCTTTCAATTTTAGCACTGTAAACAATAAAGACCAGGAACAAGTAAAATATAAAAGATTTAGGACAACGATGAACAAGTCAGTAAGAAATCTTATAATGTACTGGTTGCATCATACACACAAAAATAAATCTGTTTGAGTGCTTGACTAACCGGACTGCTTAGAAAAAACAATAAAATGATACTACAAGAGCAAAAAATATAACGAAGGAAATCAGAAGATTTACCTTGATTTGATCATCCACATTTGGTAAAACCATACGTAAAAGGTAAGCCAAATCCATAGAACATATGGGCTTATGAGAGAATGTATTAAAGTAATCCTCCAAGAATGTCAATGGATTATGATTATAAACAAGATGCATTCCCAACTGTACCAGGTTCGCATACATATCCAAACGCGCCAATTGCGGACCACGATTATAAGGATGATTCGTTATGGCGATGTCGATTAACGACATAACTTTTTCTACACTATTTTATGAAAAAAAATTGGCTGCTTATTCATCTTTCATTAAAGTAATAGTAAATGAGTACCAAACAGTGTTTAAAACAAATCGAAGTAAAAAAAACGATTGCAAGCTCACTCAACGTCTAATGTATCAGAAACGACAAATACAGAGACGTGTTGAACGTTGATTAGCACCAATTAACAGAATCCATCCATAAACAGTAGCTAGAATTAAGGTTACTACACAAATGGTCTTAAACACTATTGGTGCATATAACCAAATACCCCGGAGCAATTTCCTGTTTCTCGAATATATAAAAGATATCTGATAAATTTGTTTCTAAACTGTCAGATGCAAATAACCTATGACCACATGTCATATGCTAAGCTAATAGGGGGAAGAATAATGAAGAGATTACAATGTATTAAACAGGTTTTTAAAAGATAAAATGGAAACCAAATTATGTATTGTAACTCGGACTTACTTAGAATGCACAAAAGCTAATATAAATTACTGCTATAGATTATGTTATTTATTTTATTTAAAATACAAGGAATAACGAAAAGATAGAACTTTAAGCACATATTCTTTGCACATCGAGATCAGTCATCACTAGAGTACAACTTCGCGCAAATATATATTACATTTTTATATACTTTTAGTGAACTGACAGATCCATCACTGTATGAGTTCAAACACTGGTTTGAAACTACGCACTTCTGAATAGTAAACTGAGTAAACAAAGCGGAACCGGAGTGGGACTGGCTTCAAATTACATTCCGATGTCTGATCACTGGCCCCAAAAAGAACAACTTTCTTCAGTGTATAAAATACAGTCCTAATTTTGGTTGCTCACTAACACTGAGGTTCTTTTCACAATTTATTTCCCTCACTACTTTCTTTTCTCCAAAGTGTTGCTACATGAACAGATATTTGTCAGTACCAAGTTCCAGGTCGTTTATTAAAGACCGTATACATACCCAGAAAGATATTGAAAGGACCTTTACAAAGTGTGATTTCTGAACAATTACAACTTAATCGTATTCTGAAGAATTTACTGCATACATTCACGGTTGATCCACGAGACAATCTTGATAAGAAAAGGACGTAAGCATATGAGTAAGCAGATGAATCATCTCTTTAAGCTAACTCTAATCCATCACATTGTGATTAATGTAGGTTTTATGGAATACTTTTAGTGGGGAATATACTATGTACTTGACTGAAGCAAGTGGGGACACATGGAATTTGGTGGCAGAATAATTCTCGTTGTGCTACGATAAGACGTACAAAAAGAATACAGGTTAGTGAAATTTAGATCTCTTTTGGAAATATTACCAATTTGTAGATTTGGTGAAGCCGGACTACTGGTACTGAACCCAAAAGTCACAACCTGGACCTCAACAACTAAGTTTAAAAGCAAAGTGGAACAAACTTGATTAAGACTGTATTGACCACACCAACAAGATATAATGCGTCGTGTATTTTGATTACGAAGCGATAAAGACATAAAAATATTAACGCATTACCGCTGTATGTCTTTTAAAGACGTCTCAATTAATTTTTTCCATGGTGTCCAGTCGTCTGGGTTGATTTGTGTTTGGGATTTTGCCAACTCATAAAGATCATCCCATATGTCCAAATGAGCTAACAAACTGAGCTTCATGGAAGAGTAATCGCAAATGTAGTCCTCGTTATCGATACGATCTATTGGAATGATTGATATTATCTCAGTATAGTGCTTTTTTTTTACCTGTAATGTCTTTTCGACTAAGAAGTTTATAAGCTTCTTCATGCTTTTGAAGGCGAGCAAGTAATTCTATTAGCACCTGAAGCTCAGAATGTCTAGACATTTTTCCGTTCTCGGCTTCCCTGATTAGCATTTTCTCCGCCAGCGGCAAATACATACGATGTCCCATTATAGGATTTGATTCGGCTTGCATTATTGTGCTCATTATAACCCAGTAGTTGAACGCACTTGACGGGAATTTTTGTAAAAGAAGCCTAGCAGTTGCTTGCTGTGCAGAAAAGTTCCTTTCCTGAACATGATGAAGGAATAAACAGACCAACAAATCTTCTCTGTTAGGTGACCTTTCAAGAGAACGTTTTAAGAACTCATCTATTTTTTCACCCTGTCCAGTTTTCCGAAAATAACACATGATGACATTAAGTGTAGACTCATCAGTGGGGTATGACTTAATGAGTTCGTCAGCTAGCAGATTGGCTTCAGTAATTTTTCCGGATCTATGGAGTGTAAGTGCTTTAAGTGCCTAGTAGAAATCTTGTAGGATAAACAAGTGATCAAACCTTTGCTGACGTGCAATTTGGTGTTTTTTTGAGAATTTTATTTGCCTCTTGGAGTGCCTTTTTATAATTGCCACTTTCGAAAGGTTCTGTAGTACTTTTATTTTTATCCAATCTGCTGATATAGAAGACATACCGACTATCGACCTCAACCGAGACTCCTGGAAATCCAAACCAACCGACATTCCGAAGAGACAGCTTTGAACCACGCGGCTCTGAAAAGCTTGAACAAATGCATTATTTGTAGTGGTAGGTAACCTTCCCCCAAAAGGTTCTGTTAGTCTTCAGTATTATTACTGACTAGCTTGCTTACTAGTTTCAGTGAAAATACTTTAGCATCCTCACCAGATCACAATTGGTTATGTTGTGCTACTCATCTCTCGCGACAATTAGTCAGCTTAGTTCACGTATTTTCAGACCAGTTGAATATCCTCCAAATGTATCTTCGAATCTCGTCATTCCTGACCCGTTGAATGACCAGGTTTCGGGTCTTCAATTAAAAAGATGTTGAGGACAACGGCGTTCTCAAACCATTGACATTTTTATGTTATAACCATAGGGGAAAAATGTTCCGTGTCAATTGGCTTTCCTCTCTAGGATTAATAACCCAGTTATGTCAAACCTGGAAAATTATTGAAAAGGAAGGATTATGTCATTACATCAAAAGGAGAATTGTGATGAAAGATTCGAAATACAGATCAGTCATCTTAATCTTCATAGGTGTATATGTCATGACAAGATAAATCGAATAAACAACTCGAGCAAATCACTGGACAACGTCAATTGAATTTCACTGGACTATGTAGTCAAAACTTTTGGACATTTCTTCAGTCTTAAATAGAGTAGACGATGTGGCGGTAAATAAATTTCCAAAATAAATGTCTCTAAGTCCTCGATATTGGATGCTGGCCACATTAGTTTTAATGGACTCACCTAGCTGAAGACGCTCGGTCATGTATACGCACTGGATCACGAGTGGGAAAGCCGTGCTCAAGATCCCCTGCAATCGCTAGCCAGTCTAGCCCAGTCGATTCTTGATATAGTGGAAATTCGCATTTTGCCATTTGGTAAATAAAGAAGGAACGAATTGAGGGAAGAAATTTCTTTTCAATTCTTGATATATTGATAGCCTATCGAATATATCTGCGAACCCCCCCGATTCTGTCTTTTGCTTTCACTTGGTGGGTCCGGCTCATATTAGGTGATACTGGTTAAAACATTGTCAAATTCAATATACTTGTGGCATCTTCAAAGACAAGGTGTTATGCCCCAATATAATCTCTATTGGTACTGGTTGGTGACTAATTTAGTTGTTGCACGATAACATTTCGGTTGAATCACTTTTGTCAGTCTAGTTGACCACGGCTATAGAACCTAAACGTTCTGTTATCAGACTGCTATTTACTCACAACTTACCGAAAAGTACTCCGAATTCATAACTCACAACGGCCTCTGAATTAACTAGCTAAAGTCGTTTCCCTTACACATTTACGGCAGCCCAGCTGTCATAAGACGCTCTCTATCCACCAGAAGTTTCGGTTACTTACATCAGACATCCACTTCAGCACAAGCTCGAATATAATATCCCCCTTTACTAATACCATCTTCCTAACCTGTCGACGTAGTACATCTGATCACGCCTCTCAAAGGGATTTAACATCCGTATCTGACTACATCAGTATATGGCTACATCAGTTGCATGCTATGGAGTATACCATCATTTGATTCCTCTCCGAAACAACAAGGAGTCTAGACCATGGACTATCACAAATAGTCTTCGGTGAGTGATACTGAACCGTAACGGAATGACTGATCACGTAAAATGTGTCGCTGACTTAAAGAACTAATCAGAGAACGCTGAATGTTTAACAAGTCCTGAAGGTCATGGATCGCTAACGCGGGTTTATTATGTACTACAGGTTGGTCATAATCTGTGTTACGTAACCCAATCTAATCTGTTTTCTCAAAATGCCATATTTCTAATGGGCGTTTACCCATTCTTTAAGGCTTTTTATGTGATAAAGGGTAGGATAAATTTACCAATCCTGTTGTCCGAATTATTACTATTCACAAACAGATTATTGGTGTATAAGTGTTGTGAAGAAACCATTTCGGGTTTTTTGAAAATGCAGTTGTACAAAAGTTTCAATAATGTTTGCAGAATATTCGTCATATCTAAACAAATTCTATAGAATTTGAAAGAATATCAAGCTGACTTCAAAGAAAGAAAAGAGGAAAAACGTGAAGGAGAGAAATGTTCAATATATAAATAAGTTGCCAAGAATATTAGTGAAAACAGAATAAGAATAAACGGTGATATGAGTATTACCAAAGGAAACAATAAATAAATAAGTGAGAAAATGAGTCGTTGATTTAGTGTAGTTTGATGGTAGAATAAGTGTTTGTGTAGTGTCATAAAAATCCTAACTAATTGGAAATGGTGATCAAATTCAATTCAGTATGCTGAGGATAAAATGAATCCGGAAAGTTAGTTTGTCCCAGTGTAAAATTTGTGCGGTTATTGAGAAACAATGGAAAATATTTTTGACAATTTGTCAAAACTAGTATCCCCATGGCATGGTCTGTATATACACCCCACCGGTAGATAACTGTTCGGATCAAATTCCATGGTATCCAAGTGGAGTCATATATAACAGCAAGACATCCATTCTAAAATGTTTGAACGGGCATGAATAATTTTACCTCCCCCTATTCCATGGCATCTATCGGTTCGAGGGAAAATGTAGTTTAAAGAGTCATAGGACATGGATGATTTGCACTACAATGATTGGGTTTACAGGGAGTAAAATGGTTTTAAAATGGCTGACTTTATTGGAGGGAGCGAGCATTGAATGAGAGAATAGAAAGCCGAGAGGTATCATCGAGAAGCTGGTTAGAGAACGGTTTATGGGCGGTAGTTCCGTGAATACCCATGAGATTAACTAAGGTAAGAGTTTTGTTGTGGGGAGGACTAGATTCAGAAACTTTTTTATCATTTTGCTTACTGTTGCCAGCAGCGAAGCCAGTGGAAGTGCATAAAAAGTCTCCTGATTGTTATCGACTTTTACATCTGGTAGAAGCACTGTGCACATCTTGGGAGCAGAACCAATAAGGTTATCAGGTTTGTTTATGAGACCAAGTAACCACTTATACTTGGTGGATGTGTAACATATTCCAGACGTTTGTTTCCAAGGTTTGTGGCTGCTTTTAGCTCCCATGTAATTTAGAGAGAATCGAGCGTTAATTAGGTTTAAATATATCAATGTCTAGTGCGTGGTCAGTGTTAGTTATGCCCATAACTAACCAATCAAGTCATTATTTGGGCGCCCACCACCATGTCAATCTGGCCCGAAGTATCTGTAGACTATCCCTGTTGCATGTGACCTGTCAATTAAAAGACATTATTATCCTATTATAATAGCCTGACTTACAATTTTCATTCATTTCTATATGATACGCTCTGCTGGTCGGTATGTTTCTGCGTCCCACATTACTAATGGGATTCCTTTTTATTTTACTAATGCAGTTTTTCTTATGTTTTGGAATAGATAAAGTTTAAATTCAAGATGTTTTTTGTTCTGACCGTAGTTTTCACATAGACTATGGTGTCGCCAGTATCGCGTTTACATTTCTAGTCGATTATCTGTAGGACAACTTAAACCACACAGTCAGTTATACAATATCTATAGATATTTTCCCCGTTATTCGTCTCACATTTACTGCAACTGGGTGTTGCAATGACGGGAATTTGAACTTTATTAACTGATTCATAGTCAGCACAACTGTTCATCGTCAGATCTATATCAACATTTTTAGAGGAATGGACGTCATTTGGTTTGAAGTTACTTTATTCTAGGTTCTGAATTTTAAGAGATTCAAGAGAGTTTATTGATGGCGGCCTACCTAAAAACTGAGTTTTTTCTCAGAACCGGACCTAATTTTATGACATTTAGGATCAGGAAACGTTTGAGACATTGATGCTAGTGCCTTTCCTGCTTTTTGCTCCCATGGTGTTCTATGAGAACGATTTTTAACATCCCTGATAATCTTTTTTTAATGATGGTATTGGATAAAATTGGAAATACACTGGCGTTTACAGGTGTTTTGAATCTGAATAATATCGGTAAATACAAGCTAGGTTGACTTGTTTTCATTCTTGTGCATGCACATTGTACGTATTTCATGTTTCTGGTTGTAAGCGGCTTAGACCTAATAGTTTTAGAACGTGTTCTTGGTATATCAAACACGATTACATTGTAGGATCGTCTTATTCTTTCAAACGCCTCTGAATCAACATGATCCAGGAAATTATTTATGTCGCCCATTTGATCTGCAATTTCTGAGAGGTTTGGGTTGACAAGATACTTAGGCGAATCGAGAATATTCACGTCATTTTGCTTATGTCATCCATATAGTTGTCATCATGGTTTACCAACAGAGTCTTTAACATATTTGGAATGGCTTGTATGTTTCGGGATGAGTCGAGTAGCACGACTCGTTATATCCACCGTGAATAGTGTCGACAGAAGTGTTAGATCATGAACGTTTCATACATTTGGTTAGACGCCTGGAGTCAGAAGCTTTCTTTTTTGAGGCATAATTGAAAAGTGAGTAGTAGCAGATGAATTAAGGGAAGTGTTGAAATAAAAACAGGAGTGCGAAGATTAGGTTGGAGGAATTAAGATTGTTCGGAAATCATGAACTGTGTTTAGGGCAAGTTTAAGAGTATCGTGATCTTCAATAAAAGTGACAAATGGAAGGGGAAGAAGTGGCTGGAAGATCATAGTAATGACGTAGTATATAGGTATGCGTTTGAATGTAAAATAGAACAAAACTGTGCGTACTGGATAAATTTTACTCTCGAGATTACGTGAGAAGATCTGTTTCATATAATACAGCAACCTAGACAGGTCGATATTCGGTATCAAACGATCCTAATGGGTGGTGTATATGACATATATATAAACTGAAAGCCTGCGCTAGTTAAAATTGTAGAGTGCAGTGGTATGTAGATTTAAAGAGGATTAATGCCAACTAGAATTAATACTACACTTTATGACCCAAATATGTGAAACGGTGTTCTCGGTTAAAGTACTGACCAAAACCGATAACAGACTCACTGCACTGAACAAGTAGTTACGAAAAAACTGAATAATAGCATCCAAATAAAATTTAAACGTTATTTTATTAAATAGCGTATGAAGTGTTGAGTATGATGCCTCAGATATGACTCTACTTTTTTAGTGTTAGACTAAAGTCTGAATCGAGCCAGTAAATCCAGAAAGTATGTGGATTTTGACTTCCAAACACAACATAAGGTGCAAAATCTCTTCTTATTCAATGATTCGAAGGCCAAAACAACCAAACTCGGGGATGAAGGAATGTTAAAGTATATTTAGACGAAATGTCAGTTTATCGAAGTGCAAGAAATTGCGACTGTCGATTTATAGTAGGAGATGTACTACCGGCTATGCTGAGATAAGAAGTTAGGTAGATGTTTGACCGAGCAATTTCAGCTAGCACTGTCGATGGCTTACAAAACTATTTATCTTGGGGACTTGTTTATCCTACTTAGGTAGCACCGGGAGATCCGAGTGCCAAATCAAGCCCTATGAAACCGTATGTTATAAACCGTAAGGCTATTCGGTCGGCTTTTGACGCGTCGCAGAGCTATGAATAAACAGTCCATTACAATACATTTACAGCTGGAAAGGGAGGAATAGTCCCCTCGATCCATTAGCTTTTGAATGATGGGTAGTCATTGGAACACCTGTTATCCTCGAAAGTTGAGAGAGTAGAAGAGCTGAAATTCAAACTGGCGTCTACTTTGCGACGTATTTCGCTTGATCACTGACGTATGACTCATTTCACTGTTGAATCAAATGTGTCTACAGAGATAATAAGTTCCCTCATTCCGAACAAAGTTTCTGTTGCCGATTCGCATTCTAATTAAATATCGTGGATGAGCTTGTCTAAACTTAATTGACCAGCTAGCTTTTCATGCTGAAGTACAACATTTTTCTCGGTTTCGTAGAGTGCTAAAATATCACTATGTTTACGCGCAGACGTTGAGGAAAACCCTCCTAGTGTGTATTTCGTTCTGACCACTACCTTGATGGTTCATCCTATTTATTGCTGCTCTTATTGTTGTATGAATTTCATATATTCGTCTCCCCTCTTGCTTTATTTGCAAGCTTTAGCCGTACATCTCCAACAAATCTTTGATCTTAACTAACTCCTTGATGATACTCAGTCTTTTACCAGCTGTTTATCTGTATTTTGTTTAACACTGTTTTAAGAAGGTCGCCTTATTGGACCACTGTGTTGCACGAATTATTAGCGTTTACTTGGGAGTAGGAGTGATCTGACACAACAATACAACAGTCAGGACCAGTAAATGCCTCTGGAGCAAGAACGCAAAGTACTAGGATAACAGATATATATTTGGAAATTAGAAGACGCGGTTCGGGTACAAAAGGGATGGCTTATTACAAAACAGTTTGGCCTAAAGTTTCAACCCACATAGGTCTTGTTCCTGTTCTTCCAGCACATTTACTCTTTTCTGCCCTGCAATAAGAAAAACAGACCCACGTTAGTAACGTCACACGTAATGGTTTTTGATACTGTCACAGCTGTACTTTGGTCGCTACTTTGTAAATTGACTGCTTATGTTGATTGATTTTGAAACATGTTCCCTGTTTGTTTTAGAAACGTTTGCTTCCAGTTACAGTGAGTGATTTTACTTCCTACATAATATACTGAATCAATCTCTTTTTCTCTAAGCGGGATATTATTGCTTGCTTGTTTCGGTACCATTTTGGATAGAGCAAGAGGCTAGGTGGTCGACCAGTTGATCCAACTTTCTTTTGAAAGCGTCAACATATGGAGTGCTAACCACGTGTTGAGTTAGTAAATTCCATTTGTTGATGATTCCGTGGGATAGTCGATGGTCAGCTGACAAGGAGTTTGCTATACGTTTGTGAACTTTTTTGAACATCTCCGTAAATTCCCCTGTTTTGGAAGACAAGATAAGTAAGGCCATATCAGATGCAAATTGATCACCAAGCAATTTAAAAACTGTGATTCACTCGCTCTTGAATCTTTGATATGACAATGGAAATAGCCTTAGTTTAGTCAGTCGAGCATCGTACAGGAGCTTTGCTGTTTCGGGAATCAACTAAGTTGCGGTTCTGTGAAGCTTTTCCAACAGCTCACTGTCTCTTTTTGGACAGGAACTAGCGGCTTGTATGCAACACGTGAGTTTAGGACACATGAATGCCATATACAAAGTCAAAAATATTTCAGCGTCGACTTGTAAGCACTTATCGGCAATTGCTAGATTTCAGATCAGTCAGATATTTTCCTCACGTCATTATGAAGCTCTTAACTACCACCTTCACTTTTATTGCTCTCCATATCTTGACGTCTTCAGCATATAACACAACATTGATGGTAATATACAAGAACGCACAAGAGGAACAACGATGGCCCCGAAACTACTCTGAAACACTGCGCTAAGCAAAGTTTACCAGCTAGACAACTTCGAGTTCACCTATACTCTTTGTTTGCGCCCAACTAGGAGGTATTTTATCTACAATAATAAATTGTCTCCTACTCCTCTATTAATTAACTTATATAACGATCGTTTGTAGGGGTCTTTGTCAAAAACCTTACTGAAATAAAGGTAGCTTACACCTACAAGTAACGTTCGGTCTTTAAGAGCTCACCAACTTCCACGAACTACTAATAAGTTAGTAAAACAGGAATAACCCGTTCTATAACCATTCCGCTTTTCAGAAAGAATCCAGTTTTCGTCGAAATAGTCATAGAACTCCTTATGAATAACCTTTTACAAACTTTTGACGACCACATCGATTAGGCTTACAGGTCCATAGTTTTCAAATTTGTGTCTAGTATCTGTTTTGAAAACAGGACTTACTATGGAGTTCTGACAGTCTACAGACAGGCATTCTACAGACTCCTCAATAATTTTTCATTTGTATGACTTTTTAGACCTACTAAGGACGGTGTTCCTGATCAAACTGTGAAAAACACGTTGGAAATAAGCTGAGTCGTGATGGTCCATAATGAGGACGCTAAATGGATGTTACATTTTATTTGTTGCAGACTGGGATTTCTTAGTAGACATATTCAAGAAACTGCTGGTGCCGTCTGATTCTAACGCGTAACAATTTACAACTTTAGCATTACAGTATGAACAAGAGACTTACTTTTGATTGGAGACTGAGCTTCGCAGATGAGACCACTTACTAAATCACATAAATGAGTGCATGGAATTAAAAGTTAGTATTTGTATTTACATGGAAAATAATCAAACTCGTTTCACAATGATCTGGCTTGTAACATGGTACAAAATCATATCGTCAAATTGACATGGTAACCAGGCCAAGAATTTCCTGTTCGACCAGTATATATCTATACCCATGTTCTCTTAAACAAGGAACTAGTATGGAATGTCTCACTGAAATTGTTCTAAATCTGACCTATCTATCTGTGGATTTTCGTCGCTCAACAAGCCAAACAGTTATCCACCGTCCACAACCAATCTAAACGCAATATCCACTTACAACAAGAAATTGTTCACACAAAGTCTGTGTAATTTTGCTTGTTATGAAAATGACGATGACGACCATAATGGCACGATACACGGAATATCTGAAACTCTAATACGTTTTACTAGCTGATATTTGAATAGGTCTTGGAGTATAATCTGGGACAAAATGATAAGTTTGTATGGACAAGTTGCCAATCAAAATGTAACACTAGTCCAGAATGCCTCGTCAACTACCTCCAACCAACCACTGTCAAATAAATTGGGAAACCAATTCTAGTAAATGAGTAACACTTGAAGTAACCCAAACCCGTTACGTGTGAAGTGATTAGAGATTACCCACAAATGTACTCACGTGAAATCGGTAAAGTGATGCCGTTTATTAGAAGGTTGTATTTCTGCAACAAATTACTTCCAAACTCAACTTTTCTGAGGAACACGTTTATTTGAACGTTTTCTACGTACTGTTTTGATGGGAAACTAAACGGAGTGAACTGAAACATTCTCATAAGCACTTTCAGTTGGGTTACATTTTAGTAACATAATTGTGTTTTGTGATCCATTTTTTATACTATCAAAGGAGTGTAGCTTACTGAAAGCATGTACAAAGAAAGGTAACCTAAATGGTTTTCACCAAGAAATACACCTTACTTACCTCACCTACAAGCTCTACATTTATAACCCGTGAAGTACAGATAAATCTTTGAAAACTTCATAAAACGGTTTGCAATCTGATGTCTGATTATTACAGATGTTAAGGGTGGTAAAATGTCAGTCTATTTTTGGATATTCGTTGGAAAACTGACCATATTCTGCTAACAATCCTGTTTCGGCAGACAAGCGTATTTCAGGCTGGAGAATTCGAACGAACCAATCAGACTACGGTGTCAAGTTCACTCTTGCATTATAGATTATGTCAGTTCGTGATGAGAACTCCGATAATTCACTTATGAATATTCATTAGTCTTGTTAATTTCGTTTGCCATTTATAACTGCCTCACGTTATTTATCCAAAGTAACTTCGTAACCAAAAGTTTTTTCTTGTTGACTTAAGTGTAGTTAAGCATTATCCAAACACTTTTCTTCCACTGAGCGAGGTAAAGTCCTTAATGCAATATGGCGGAATGCCAAGACGTTCAAGGGCTCTCCAACTGCAAACGCAGGCTGAGAAATGCGATGTAAGTGATTATCTGCAAATTAAGCCTCTTAATCGTTCTATTGTTGATATAAACACTCTGAATTTAGACGTATAGTAGATAAAAAGCCTTTAAACACTTTTCGGAAATTAAAAGGGTTTGTTTTAACAAAAGAAAGAATAAATGAATTCGATCTCCATTCAGCGGAAATTTCCGATAATTGGCTTAGTTGTCATGACGAAATACACATTCTAGACACATCGTAATCTATTCTGATGCATTCTATCTTCTCATTTAAAGTGTGCAGCTGAACACTTCTACAGAATACATTTGAGCTGGGGTGGGGATGACATATTTGATGATATATATTTGTGTTCCGGTGTTCCTCGACCTTCTTTAGTTCTTAACTGTATGGTACGAATCTCTTCGATTATCCTGTTTTCTACCTCAAGGATCGTGTGGTTTAGAGCCAATATCACTACGATTTTGCTAAAAGATAACACGAAGCTACTACATTATGGAGTGTTTCGCCTTCTAACAATAGCTGTAAGAGTGAGAGAGATACGTTAAGCTGTGAGCTATCGAGCACATCTTACGTGCCCACGGGTATTTTGAATGAATTTCTTCTTTAGCTGTGAACAGCAATTTTGTGTTCTCTTGTCAATTTTCATGAGATTTGTAATTGTCTTGTAGCCGATATTGCAGTACGTAATAGTATGACTTAGTTGTTTTCCACATTCTGAGTGAATGTTAGGTCACTTTTTGCGTGGTTTTTGTATCTATCTTAACTCAACCAAGTAAGATTACTGTTAAATTATTTGAAGCTGAACCGGGCTTTAAAACTCGTAACATATGATTTGCCACCATAAAGGTTACTGGCGAACAAGGACGTTCATAAGTTGCTTAGTTAATGTACGTTGAAACAATATTGAGTTTAATCATTATTAAACATTATGTAAGTGTTAAATCTAGAGCTCATATTCTTAATATGCCGCGTATAAGTTGAACGCTTGGAAGCTAGAACCCTTCCAAGTCGCAAGTAAGATGACAAAATACAAGTGAAAGGAACGCTATTCCAAACAGTGTCATTTACGGTACAGAACTTTCAGGTATTTATAGCTTTCAGTAAAAACGAAATCATCATTGTAGTCATCAGATCCTCACATAGGGGGTTATTAGCGTCTGTCTAATAGGGAAGCTACACGTAGGGATTCTCGAATATTCTTCCAAAAGACGGTTAGATAGAACATCGGCTATCTCTGAGCTTCTTAGAGCTTCCTCGAGTCCACTCTTGGACAGTCCTCACAACTCCCCCCTTAAAAGCCTGTTGTGTAAGACATTTTTTCTCGAGTCCACCTGAAACTTAGTCAATAAGTATGATATCGGAAGCAGTGTCGAGCTGAGGGCAGGCACGGTGACCGTCAACCTCGATAATTACATATTTCCGTCGACCATGTCCTGCTTGGATAGGTTCTACCATTATTTGGCTGGTTGATGCCTGGGGTTAAGTCTCCTGAAATGAAGTCGCGATGGACGACGATATATATTCTCTTTACTGCAAGATTCTTGATGTCCTTTCCGCTGACATTTAGTACAACGGTAGCTTTTATATGGGCAAGACGTTTTGTAATGCTACTCGCCGCATAGCCAGAATGAGGGTGGTGGCTGATTGTTTGAGCTGTCCTCCTTACGTACAAGAGAATCTTTTTGGCCATTTATTACCTACACGAATGGTGGCTGGCCACTATTTCCAACCGTAGAAGTGTCAGGTTTTAAGTTCACCAACCTCTGAAACTCACCAGTCACTTCTTGTAGTGTTATATTTGGACACTGTTCAATTTCGCTCAGAATTTTGGTTCTGACGTTGGCATCTTCAGGTGACTTCAAGCTGCATGCAAATACAAGACACTTAAAGTAGTCTCCCTGTCATTGCTGATAATTTGAACCGCTCACGCTCGCGATTTAATATGCCATTATGTTGTACCCAGTCATCGTCTCCAGCTTTAGCCAACTTCAGACATTGGTAACGAATACTGAACAACGATGACTGTTCACAAAAAGTTTGTAACAAAATTACGACCGTTTGATTAAACGAAAGGTCTTTTGGGTTCTTAGAGAGAATGAAATCGGTGTAGCGCTCATGTTCAGCTGTGTCAAGTTCGCGTAGCAATACTCTGACCTTTGCGGCATCACCAAAGTTCTCTAGGTTGACTTGAATACATCTTCGTATTTCTTGAACCATGACTGAAATGTGACACCAGCGAAACTATCAAAATGAAGTTCATGAATAAAATCAGTATAGTGGTCAACATGAGACTTTAAAGGGTCATCTGTAAGGTCCATTTGATTCAGGTTCATTTTCTGGGTTAGTCTCTAGAATACGAATCTAGAATTGTTCGAAACGTTTTTCTTGTCGCTCCAACAAGTCTTCAAACGGAGCAAAGGTAAATGACCTCTTGATAAGTTAACCCTGTAGTCGATGGTGTGACTTCCACGTAAGATCTTATAGATTAGGCAGTTATATCATGACAAATCTACAAATTTAGGATTAGGTCTATTATTAGAGCAGTCATAATATAATAGTAGACCATAGTTCTACATTGGTGAGCCCAACTAAAGAAACGCAACCTATTATTGTTAATCCTTATATCCACCTTAACCTTCTCAATCGGTTTTTATTTTAGTAAACCCAGTATTCTAATAGTCCTTTGATTAATGGTCACATATATTATCGTAATGTTATATCTACTAGTTCACATAACTTACTAGCTCAATCGATAATAAAAGTTGATCATCTATATCAACTAATTAGCTCTGATGGTTCGTTAACAAGCTTTAATAGCATTTACATGCTTCAGCGACATAGACTTGTTTAAACATCAAGCTCTAGCAAATATGACCTGTAAATAGCGTGAGCATACATTGACTAACAATGCAATCAAGGACTAAATAGTTATCTGGATCTAATTATCAGTGTTCCGTCACCTAACACCTCATCCTGTTTTAAACTATGCACTATCCTTTAATATCTTTTCTTCCGACCACTGCCTGCCTAATTTCATATTTTCGAGTTCCATTGCCAAGCAACAAGGATGACACTTCTCAAAAAATACGGTGAGTTTCAGCTATAGGTTTTCTGCAATCATAAGGTCATTTTAGATGGCTCGTTCAATAACAACCACACAATTATCTGGATTCATTCGATTGCCCTAATCCGGGCGAGTGGCAAAAATGTCAATACCATCAAGCACCCTGGAATTAATTGCCATACTGCATGTTTTATTCTGGATACTTTTGGATCATTACTACTCACGAATGGCGTTATATATGTCGTCCACTGAATAATCTAATTTTCAAAAATAATCCAGGCGAGTTCAGCTATTTTACTTAATGATTTTTTTGTACTTAACATGTATATGTTTTCCAGTTGCTTTTGCCATATATTTGTAAGTGTCCCTAGGCTAAATGCATTAACTTCTTACGGAATGTTTATAACGCGTCATATTCCTGCCTGAAGTTTCATAAGCAGTCTTAACTTTAAAATTATCTTTCTGATCATGTTCATTATTTTCAAATTGTCATATACGTCAACAACCTGCATGTTAACCTGGCCCATACATGCGTTGCACTATATCTTCATGTCTTCTAAATTCAGAAATCATCTGAATCACATTTAACATTTATCGATAAACCCATAGTCGTTGTTGCTAATCGTATTTCGGTCTATGGATTAGTTTATCATATTAGCAGCCTAAAATGCGAACATAGTTTAGATAATAAGATTAAAAATTTAGGTACTATCAACGGCACTAGTCAAATAACTAAATCCCTAGGTAGCTGTTGGCTAAACAAACGTTTAAAATCAAAACTCCGTAGCCTACTAGAATTAACACTAAACGAATCTTTCTGAATTAAAATTTACAATTAAATTAGGCGTCTCGGATTCTTTAACGTTATAAATTTCTGATAATTTCGAATCACCTAAAGCAACAATGCCTATTTTTCCACTGACTTATCCTCAATCAACCCTATAACTAGTTAAACATAATAGTTTCAGGATATCGTCATAAAACATTGTCATGACTTGACAATCACGTAATATGATTGATAAAATTATGAAATTATTAACAAAATCGGTCAGCAAATTGACTTAAAATTATCACCAGTGTTGTTTTTCTTTTATCTTCATTCACTACAGATGATTACAGTATGTTTCTCTATCAGATGCTCACTCAGTAAATATCTCGAAACCTTGTCAGTCTAATTGATGGTTTAGCGACACAATCATGCATGCAAATAATCAGTATAAGTAATCGAGCAAACCTCCTGTAAACTGAAAACATCAATGTCGAATTTACCCCAACACTGACTAAGGTTCAAGCCATTATCATAGACATGAGTTGGGAGTGTACTCCCCTGGTTACAACTTATGTTCTCCCTGTTAATCACATGAGCATCACTCACGGTTAATTATCTTGTAAAAACTTATTTAGCCAAATGCATCTTGCAGCACATCACCTAGTAATGTGACATATAGACTTAACTGATTTCAATAACTTATAATCACTATATCTCAATTGAATCGTATTCCGCCTCATGATAAACTGCATACTTGCAACTAACTTGTATGCCCAATCAGCCGGTAAGTATAAATATAAATAAATAGTCTATCGCAGATCAGAACATTGAATCTAGAGCATGTCTCTTACGAATACGCTCATGTTTAACGATTTGTTCCTAGCTATCTGTCCAAAATTCATATAATTAACACTAACGTATTTAAACTTTGTTTTGATCACCATTCATGTGTATTAGTAGTATTACTAAATTCTATCACGGTCAAGTAAAAATGAGGTTGAGAAAATATCCCCGTAACTAAATAAACCGTATCAAACTAACTGGAACACTAGTTGGAATTCTTCTCCACGGTATACTTTTGTTCCTTCAGTTAGCCTACTAATACAGATGCATTTGGAATTCAATTCATATGGACAACTTACCGGCATAATCGTTATTTGATTTTATAATTTAAACCAAAACTAATACCAATATTAATATTTCTACAATATTCATCACTTTAATACTTCTAAACACAAAATACTACCTATACGTTAAGTTATTAACCAACGGCTATTAACACGCATCGTTTTATTATTATTATTATTATTATTATGCCATTCTTTATAGTTCAAATAATCTTCACCCAAATTCTCATTTCAAGCGTTTTAAGCATGAAGGCAGATATTTTAAAATTATTACATGTATTTCCCGACCAGATGCTGCCGCTTTCTTTTTGATTTATCTTTCAGCTTACCAATACCCAGAGGATTCTTATTATCCTTGGTAACCTCCGGCGCGCGTCGATCCCATCCAATTTGGTATCGAATCAACACACGTTGATTCTGGTGGGAGAGTGGTGTAGTGGCATTGGACAATAGCCACACAATCCACAAAGCTGTGAACACGAGACTACTCAGAAAATAGATATTCAATATTTAACGCGGAGAAATACCTAACAATGGAGAAGGCGCGAACAATAAATTGAATGGACTGAAGTTGATCGAGTGGCATGGCTCGGCCATGCAGGCGTGGTCTCTGCTGAATGTTACCTTATATCTTCTATTCATATTAAATATATTGTTCTTTCTCTAGCCTAACCTTGTTCTATATCATGTATTGGTAATTGATACGATACAGTGAGTTGGTGTAGTCGATGGTGTGACTTCCACGTAAGATCTTATAGATTAGGCAGTTATATCATGACAAATCTACAAATTTAGGATTAGGTCTATTATTAGAGCAGTACTAATATCATACTAGACCATAATTCTACAACCCTGTCGCCAGTTTTTAAGTCTAGAGCTCAAATTGTTAATGTGAGCATTCGAACGCTAGAACATCTCTTTATAAGACATCTTTTGTAAGCTTGGTGAACATACATCTTGTTTTTCACTAAAAATCTTTCTAGTAGTCACCTGTATGTGTTACTATGATGGAGTAACTTGTACATATAATGTAACGATCTCGTGAAACAATTAAACTAATGCAGTGCTTTCGTTTATTGTGAATGTTAATAAACATCCATTCCTTAGTTGTAATTTTGCAATATTGATAATTGTTTACTTTCGCAATAGTATGAACCATTTCAAATGCATGAAGCTATCATTCAGATGGATCTGTTTTACCTGTTTACAAGTTCTCTCAATCAAAAAGGGCACTCACAAAGCAAACACTCAGTCGTTTCTGATTTTCACAAATCCGTCTGCATTGTCAGTATACCTCCTCACAAAATACGACAAAATTAAAAGTAACAGTTGAACAGGGCTTTATTGATACGTCATTACTACTGATAAAAGAAGAAAATCTGATGCGGATCTGTTTGTGGTTAGTTTACAAATGTGAACACCAACAACCTTTTATGCCAAGTTTCCACAGTTTCTAATGGTCCGAGATATGACTTTTTACTATAAAGCAGTCGACACAAAATAAGCGTTCGAGAAATCGGAGTCGTACCTAGTTGGTAATGATTCTTAAGTGATAATTGAAGACTTTTCTTCCAACATTCATAGCAGACCTCTTACCATCTGTAACCGGGATCTTTTGTTTGTACATTTTCTAGCTTTCGTGTTACTGTAGGAGGTATGTGTCACCTATCTTCGATTGTCTGCATTGTCCGAGAACATGATTAGGTATGCGGTTTGTATTTCGTAATTGGTTGAACTTGGCTGTTACATTTTGTCTTTTCACTTGGGCCGGTAGTATGTGACGGCACAAATACCGGCATGTCGCAAATTCTCGGCAGTTCTATTCGCAAGTGCCTGTATCTACCTCATAAGATCTGCCACATTCAATCATAAGACATTCGATCACCGTTTTCGTATTCCAAGTAGGCATAATGCATGTTTATGAGTTACAGTAAAACCTTCCTCCGTGGAGAGGATAACGTTGACTAATAATCGGAACTTCTTGTCGTAGTGTTTCGTACTGTAGATCACTAACGTAGATGGTCTATATGTAATGATTGGGAGCCTATTGAAGTAAGACGGGAATGGTGTGACCAACAGCTAACTTCGAAGTTGCATCACGTGGTTATCACCTAGCCAAATTTACTCGTTGTTCGTATCAAGATACTGTCCCTACTTTGAAGACCGCATAACATGAGGGACCTTACTACAGAAATATATTGGTTGGAGTAGGTACAACCGAAAGTATGGTCATCACCGCACGGGCCAGTCCATGTTGTAAGATTAACGGTTGCGCGTCGGTTGTCCTCGGCATTGACGGAGATATATGAACTGTTAGACATTGGGGGACCCAACTGTCAGACGGTTTGGATAGAACACAGTGACATTTTACTGACCCTATAGCACATGTAGCACTTACGGGTTATTTTCACGTCGTCACCAGTTTTCTTGCCGAAGGTATGGCACTACATCTGAAGACCGAATTGGTGATTCGCACAAAGCTTGTGTATCTGTAGTTGATAATTTGCACTCACAATACGTTGTTTTTCAGACCTTATAGGGTTTTAAACATGCCTGTGAGGTTCTGTAGAGCAATCGTTTTCTGAGACCAAGTTATGAACCAAACATGTAGACCGGGAAACAAGCGAAGGTTGGTTGACATTATTTGAGTTGATTTTGTGGTTTTATGGCATCCACAAGATGTTAAAACTGCATGTAATAATTATGAGGCAATGAATATAATCGATTTCCAGGACAACAAGAACCCATGGCTTGACTTCTTAACCGTCCCGACGAATAGTAATAAAAACAGTATTCTCATACACAAATGGCTATCTCCCTTTTTCGTAGGAGCTATTTTATCCCATTTTTATTGATTTTATGGGATCATAAACTGGCTGTGTTTTTAGCAAATTGTCTAGTTTTGCTTGTGATAGCATTACTCAGCGGGGAGTGAAACCAACTCAACGTCACAAACACAATCTAAATAGGCATTTTGCATAATGAATTAGCATCAATATCACTGGTTCACGACATCACACTTGACCATGAGGAGCCTTAATTTAACATGTTCTGCCCCACAGATATCAGTGGACCGAATTTATTTCCCCGTCATCATATTGGCTGGTCAGCAACGCCACCCTCCCTCCTTTTGTGATGTTAGGCTTTCTTACTTTTGTGGTGTGTATGAATATTGCTTCAATCTAAGCTCCTTGTTGGAATATACTGTCTCTACTAGTTTCATGTCACAAGCAAATCAGATGGTCAAAGCATTTGTATTATGGGTTAAATATCCATTTGGTATATCACACTGCTATGAAGATAACTAATGGTATAAGTTATAAAACACAAGTCAGATTAAATGTGGTTTAGAGATGATAAGGATAAATAGCAAATCAAAGAATATGCAAGAGTTTAGAATTGCAAATTTTTGGGAGTAAGAAAACAAAACATTGAGCGACTCACAAGAACCTAAGACATTATGAACTTCTTATCATTGACCTTAGCTGATCAGCGTCCATGAGGTTGGTGAGTTATTTGAATACCTGTGGTGGAAAAAGAGGACATGACACTTAGAAGGAATAATTCGGTGATCCTTTAACTCTCGTGGACGAACAGTGGCTGTCAACCAGCATTCTCAGTGAATTTATGTTCTGTGCAATCTTTTCCAGTTGTTTCCAGCTTCTTTTCATTCTTTTGAAGTCTGCTTAAACCAGAATGTATCTTCTCATTTCCATAGCTATTAAATTAGTTTTTCTGTCTTCCATGGCTTAAATAACCGTAAATATAAATAAGGTTTGTAATAGCTAAAAGGTGGCCGTCGGTACTTAACATGATAGATGAAGAATGCTGGAGGGCAAGATTGGATCTGGTATTCGTTAAGACGTGCACGATAACATTTGTACGTTAGTGAATGAAAAGGAGACTGCTGCATGAAACCCGTCAGACTTAACGTAATAATTTTAATGCAAACATGAAGTATTGAATTAATGAAGACACTATAAGAATATAATATGTTCCACTAAAAAGTGCTGCTAACTTTGAGTAGAAACTAGAGACAGATAAAAATAGGACTAACGTGAAAATGTGTTACAGTCTTTGATGTACGCAACGCTAATTTCTTACGGCGGCAAATTCTGGTGATTATTACCATTATTTATAATATAATGTACTAGAAAGTCTCAATATGGTTACAGTGTATAATTTGTTACACATCCGTGTACACGTAACAGTACGTATATTTAATATATTTTCATCGCATGGTGAAGAAGCGCACATGTAGTAACTTCTAGACTGCTATTTTGTAAAGACTTCCGCATTCAGCCATCTGTGAAGCCGTTTAGTGTTGGACATTTCTAGGGTCAGTGAAATGTCACTGAGATCTAGTCAAGTCATCCGTAAGTTGGGTCACTGAATATCGAGCAGATCGTCGATGGTCGTCAAGATCAAGGGCAACCAACAAGCGTCATTTAATCGTATGTTGTGGACTGGCTCATGCGATGGCAGTTCCACTATATTCTCTATATTCATTTTTACTAAAATGTTTCCGCGATAGCGTCCTTTGCGTTGTGCGGTCTTCAAAGATTCCATAGTATCTTGGTGTGATGAAGGAGTAATACACACTAGGTGCTGACCGTGGGGTATAATTTTGACATTAACTGTTGATCACACCACTCCCGTCTAACTGGAGTAGGCCCCCAATCATTCGACAGAGGTTAAAGTTGGTGATGTACAGGTTTAAGAGAGAAACGTTTTGGCACTGTCGGTTGCAACCCATACTCATACCATACGATCTCTGAAGCTAACCATACAACTAATGCAAAGATTTACATTCAACAAGAAATGTGAGTGATGTGTGACAGAAATGTACTTCAACGCTAGCTTGATTAAAGTGTCATTTCAATAATGTGATGTCTGATGGATTATGTAAATGTGACTCTAATACATCTAGTATTTCCAAGATGAAGACAAACTACGAAGAAGAACTCCAAGTAATCGTAATAAAATATGAACAATAGGGACACATATAATAAAAATTGGGATAAACACCAAAAATTCACTCCACATTACGTATATATTTTAAATCCAAACTAAGGTTTGGACTGAAGAATAGCTGTCTAGATGGGTTACATACGCGCCCTCGCCTGGTTGAAACCAAAACAAAGTGACTGGGTAAAATGACGGTTCTGAAATTCATTATAGATTTCTATGTACACTGTTACCCAAATAAATATGACCACCCAGCTATTCAACCAATAATTGTTCAAGCAATCAAATCTAAATTACAATAAATAAGGAGGTTGATAAAGGATGTGAGAAAATTACCAGTCGCAACAAACAAATGTTGTTCTATTCTGTCTGGACAGACCGCGCACAGATTCGTTCAAAAGATAATTTTTGCTTGCTTTATAACACAGTGTTTCCAATTCTGGAAGAGTGTTTCGATTCACAACCAAATATATATATATATATATATATATATATATATATATAATGGTTCTGAATGTATCTGTTTGACACGTAAAACCTGAGTAAATCCCCTGAACCCACCATTTCCCACACCCCTTTTTCAGATATAATGGGATTTATCAATCGGGAGTGATTATCATTGAACTTGACGAAATTCAGAGAATTACTGCATGTTAAGAAGTCAGTTTTCCGAACATTTTATTACGGTTCAGTGGTCTTACTGACTTCGCAAGGGTACTATAGGGAACTAAAAGATTCACTATATTTAAGATGACTAATCGTGACAGACAAGTAAGACAGTTTTACCGAGCTTTGTCTTAGGAAACCACATTTCACGTATTTCCTTCACTTATGTTCCTGTACCATTCGGATTCATAAAGATATTGCAAAATGACTCCGATCGGATCAGGAAATTATAGAATTTCGGCCACCTGCTTTTGGACGAGGTTTCTAGTCCGTATCTTAGGTAATACAGTTTGTCTACTATTTCGCATTCGTATACTCAATCTATAAATAAAAGTTTGGAAAAGCGACTACTGACATCCTAAAGATGTCATAGGTATTCAGAGTTTGGCAACATCTTTACACATTCCACCTTTATGATCAAGGTATGCCAGCTCAGTCAAATCAGAAGTCAGAAATGAAGCAGTTCGAAGATTTATCTGGAAAGCTATCGACATGTTGAGAAGCGTTTGGTCGAAGTTGGCTAACAGTTGCAAGGGGTTCGTGGTACGGCGTACCAACTCGTGATCTGTTGAGGGTGCGTTACCGAGCGCATCTATCTGGGTGTGCCTAGTAGAACCAATAGGATCAATGACAATGTCGGGGACTTACAGGACTATTTATTTGGGGATTTATTTACCGCTACAGACTTCAACTCGTAACATGAGAATATGGAACCAAGGAGCCACAAACGCGAAAAAATAAACTACAATTGAACAGTCCTTCATTTTCAGAACCAACTTCAGGATTAAAAGGTGCTCTAACGGAGTCCTGCTAAGGTAAAATGAACTACTGGTCAGTCAGTTTAAATTTATATTTTGTCTAGGTCGGTGCCTACAGTAACGTAGTCAATATTTTGATAGTGACACCTGTAACGCATTCGAATTGTTGCTACCCTGAAACCTAGTTTCTCATATTGTCTTAGTCATGTGCCATTTTCACTATGAATTGCCTTCGAATGTTTTTTATGGCTAAACACAATAGATCCATGTGTTATTAGTTAGTTATCTGTTAATTTTTTGTTCTTATATTCTAGGTTTCTTCAGAAAAGACTCTTCTTTCTTTTTACACGCAACACACAGCGTGCCTTTATGCCGGAAGCTAACCTCTCAGTATTTGCATCGCGCTTTTTATTCTACACGTAAGACATTTCCAGCAGTTGGATTGAGTTGCACATTCCTTGTTATTATTAGCAACTAAAAATTATGCCTGCATACTCCTTCGACTACAAGTCCTACATGACAAACAACCTGTTGGGACATGACCAGGATATTCACTATAAAATGTCTAAAAAGATTGCACAATTGACAAAAGTGGTTTGCATGTTGAACTCACGTGGTGAGGATTCTGTTGATCTACTTAAGGAGACTTCCAAGCAACACGAAAATGAAATTATCAAACTAAAGAGTTCCTATGAACTGAAACTGAGAGATTTAGAGCTTAGACTTGAAGAGGAGAAAGGATTCGGGAACACCATAGCCTTCTTAGAAAAGAGTATTAGTGAAAAAGAGTTGGAAATCATCAACATGGAATCTGTGAGTTATTTGTAATAGTTGAGTGTATTGTAATTTTTTTATGCCGTTGCAAAGTGAAGTTAATCACGCCAGACCCAAATTTAAACTTTATCCAACTTAAACTTTCACCTCTCCAGGCCAACTGGTTATGAAGGTTCCTGAAAATAAACCGGGTGTATAAGATGCTCATCACTAGGCATTCCACTTTCACAATCAATTACAGTTATGAAAATTAAGTATTCAAGGAAAAATATAGCAAAAATGTAAGCAATAAAATAAAATTTTTGACAACAATTTAGTCACCGTAAACAGGATAAGCTATTCATTACTTATGGATGCGTTCTAATAACTCGCTTCTGTCTGAAGTTTGCGTTAATGATGAAATTTGGTTAAACAATGATAGCTTCACAATAAGACTATCTAACACAGAGATGTCAAATCAAGAAAAATCATTATCATGAGTTACAAATCGCAGCCATCCGAGGTCTGAATACTTAGTAACAATCTGGATGATTTATATCACATTTCTGATGTAGCCACATCCCCGAAGCACTAGCAAAATAACACTTCACTCGCCGTGTTGAGCATCCGTACAATTTAACTAATAATTCGAGAAACATTTCCAAATTAGGTGATTTGACGGGTTATCATGAGCCTTTTTATGGAGTGACATAATCATTTTAAAGCGGGTGAGTAGATAAGACAAAAGTTACTTTACTAGAGTGTTTTTTACAGAAACGATCAGAAACCTCATCCAGTAAACTTCCTTTAGCTTATATACTCGTCCTAGTAAATCTGTTTCTCAGTTGAGTTATTAGGTAGCTGCACGGTCAGTGCCTTAAATCTGGGACACAACATTATTAGAGCTTCAGAAGGAGTCGGAAGAAGAACATAGTGTTCATAAACATTTAGCGATGGATGTTAAGTGGCTAAATTGTGGTTGAGTTAGTCGTATTACAACTTTTCTATTTACTCTGAAGTTCAGATTTTATAGATTCATTACTAGTTTATTTGTAAGAACTGTTGATAAAATCTACAATAAAACATATTAAAGCTACCCTCATGTGTAATAGCATTTTAGGGGCGTTGCTCATTTCTTTATCTGCCACAAGAAAACATATCAAATTAAAACCATCACTTTACAGACTGAAGCACTTAGTTGTCAAATGGATATTTAATTTTATTCACGTCAGAAGTGCAATACATATATATCTTATCTATCATTTGGAGATTAGTTTGCTTAGATCAACTCTTTGATAGTTATGTAAACAGAATATACTCACTGGGAATATACTTGTTGACAAATGTTTAGCAATTAAAAATAATCATTTCAATAAATGAAACTAATGATGGTATCCTTTCAGTTTCTCATGAATTTCTAGATAGTCTATAATCTATCAATTACCACTCTTTATTACTATTTCTGTTAGTCCTAGTTAAATGCTTGGAAAAAGTTCATTCAGACTAATCAATCCTTCAGAGTTGATATATGAAATAGTTGTGAAACAGCGTCCTACCAGGTTAGCTTTGATTCCATATCTAAGAAATCTTCGGTAATTGTCGAAACGACATTTTGATCATAAACGTCTAAATATTTTGTTAAAATACTAATATAAACTTTTAATTTCGATGAAATTATTTTCGCGGTCTAATAAGTTCTTATATATATCGGCTGACCTGAAATAATTCTTTATATCCCATTTCAATAGCTTACTTACTTACGCCTCTTACCTCTCGTGGAGAAGCATAGGCTGCCTACTCGCATTCTCCATCGGTTTCTATTCTGGGCAATCCATTATATTTGTTTCCAATTGTTATTCATCTTTTTGATGTCTCTTTCCAATTCTCGTCGCAGTGTGTTCTTTGGCCTTCCCATTTTCCGTTCCCTTTTAGGATTTGAAGTTAGCACTTGCTTTGTGATCCAGTTTGATGATTTCCGTAATTTATGTCCTATCCACTTCCAGCGTCTTTTGCTAATTTTCTCTTCAGCTGGAAACTGGTCTGTTCTCTCCCACAGTAGACTGTTGCTGATGGTATCCGGCCAACGGATATTCAGCGTCTTGCGTAGACAGCTGTTTATAAATACTTGTAATTTCTTGATGATAGTTGTAGTAGTTCTCCAAGTCTCAGCTCTGTACAGTAGAACTGTCTTGATATTCGTATTGAAGATTGTGACTTTGTTGTCTGGCAGTTGTTTCGAGCTCCACATGTCCTTCATTTGTAGAAATGTGGCCCTTACTTTGCCAGTCCGTGCCTTTACATGTGTATTAGACCCCACGTTGTTGATCAATGATGCGGTCCAGGTACGTAAAACTCTCTATCTCTTCCAGAGGTCTTCCATCAAGTGTGATTGTGCTGGTATTCTCCGTGTTGTATTTGAGGATCCTACTTTTTCCCTTGTGTATGTTGAGGCTTACTGATGCAGAGGCTTTTGCTACACTGGTTATCATGACCTGCATTTGCTCATGTGTATGGGATAGAAGGGCTAGGTCATCTGCGAAGTCCAAATCGTCTGTTTGTATCCAAGCTGTCCATTGTATTCTGTGCTTTCCCTGAGATGTCGAAGTCTTGATAATCCAGTCAACCACCGGAAGAAAGAGAGAGATAGAGTAAGCAGACTTGCCTGACACTAGTCTTCACTCGGAATACGTCTGTCAGCTGACCCCCATTCACGACTTTACGGTGTAGTCCGTCTCATGGATTCCGTATGATGCTGACAATCTTCTCAGGCACACTGTAGTATATACGAAGGTTCCATAAGGTCCTTCTATCCACACTGTCAAACACTTTCTCATAGTCGAAGAAAGTTGATGTATGGTGACGAATCCCATTCAATTGATTGCTCAAAAATGATCCGCAGTGTCGCGATTCGGTTTGTACACGACTGATACTTACGGAATTCGCCCTGTTGATCTTGAAGCTAGGTGTCTACTGCGTCTTTCATTCTGTTCAGCAACACTGTTGAAAACGTTTCTGGATACTGACAGTAGTGTGATACCTCTGTAGTTCTCACACTCTCTGGGATCTTCTTACTTTGATATGTCGACGAGGTATCCTTCTTTCCAGTCCATCGGCACTTGGTCTTCCTCCAAGCGCTAGCCATAGGAGAGTCATAGGTAGAGCTATTTCAATAGCTACTTCAGAAATACTAAATTGCCTTCGAATTACTACGTCTTTTGGCAAACACCTGACAGCGTTAAGATGTAATCTTCCTTTTTATGATTGAATATTCTTTTGGTTTATGTTTTTATTCGCTGATGCTTCACAACAGTATGTTTTGTTCCATATTAACGGCCTCATCTACGCACAGGCAAACCAGAGCTCACAATATCAATCCAATATTTGATTTATATGGACAGAAATTTTGAAAAAAACTATTCATTTCTAACCGAATGACGACAGGTTGACGATATTTTCTGGCAGTTTACTACATATTTTGTTTTACTTATACAAAACCTGGAAAGAATGTGTTGTCTAGCTCTCTGTTTGCTGATATATACAAACGAAAACGAAAATCCACGTATACATATAAATATGGTCCAGATGATCTGGAATCCTACTTTTCTTTGTCACATTTTGTTTCCTGTTTTCTCAAGTTGTGATTACTCCAAATGGACATGATCATTTAAGTAAGAAAGAATTGCTCCATATACAGTGTGCTATTTTAAAGTTTGCATCATCATATCGTGTTTCGATGCCTATTTATATAAGAGAATCTGATATACTGGAGTTTTTTTCACCTGTTCTTGCTGTTTGTTCTTTAGACTGTAGTAAGTCTACCCAATAAAATAGTTGCCAAGACGTCTAATAATCATAGTTCTGTCATTATATTGAATATTAAATTTTCTAAATATGCTTTTAGTAACATAAACAAATAAAATGAATAAATACAGTTAAAACATGACTACATAGAGAGTTTGACTCTCAAAGGATGTCTATTGACAATGATATATCTAAATGAGTTCATCCTATAAACATATTTTCTTGTAGTAGTATGATTTGGGGAGTAAATGATACAAACAAATTTGCTGTTTGTTCTCAGAATAAATGAATAACATTTGAAAAAAGTTCTCATTTGTAATATTTCAATTGAACAGAAATGTAGTCAGCTAATAAATGAGCATCATTTAAAAGAAGATATGTTGAGAGTAAAACATAGTGAAGAAATAATTAAACTACAACAGACTATTACTGAGCATAAAGAAAAATATGAAAAAGAATTAAATACAATTCGATGTCTTGCTGAACAGTGGAAATCTCACCAATGTCCAAACACAGAACCGATTCTTAACGAGAAATTGCAACTGGAATGTGAA
>NW_026137053.1:0-54892 GCF_000699445.3 Schistosoma haematobium | reverse complement strand
AACAAGACGGCAATAATTTGCTAAAATGGGAAAACTTTTAACAGTATTTAAGCTTAAAAATAATCCATTATTCACCAGTTATAAAGTATAATCTCATTCCATTATGCCAAAAAAAAAAATAAAGCATTGCAGATTGATCATCTGAATAACTGAGTTTTCCTGATTATATAAATCTAACAGTGAGAGATTTCCTGGCAGATGTTCATGGAAGCCCTTGAAAACATGATGATGAGAAAAGAAACTTAAGTGTCATTGATTAATAAGCATTGCCTAATATTTAATACGTAAAGAAGCTCCCAGTAAGTGGAATGGAAGCTTAAGAGCACAAGTTCTGAAGTAAAGGACATAAAACACATGAAAATAATCATTTCAAAATTTCCAATTCCTGCAACAATTCATACTGTTTGACACTAAAACCAGCAAGGTCTGTTTATTAAAAGTACTTACTTGAAGCAACCATAAAGGATCTCACCAAACACTAATAGTCGAGTCAGAGCTATATGGGAACTGTCATCTGCTTTTGCAAACCTCAAGTGGTGTCCGTCGGGTGCCATCCTCGCTTTCTTCTTCATTCTCGCTTCTATCAGACATCATAGACATACTGATGGAAATAAATATTCTCGTCCACTGAATTCTCGGGTATTGATCTTCTACCATAGAGGTTCACTTATCGACTTAGGTCACAAGGAGATCACATAGTCCTGTTTGGTGAAGACACTGATAAATGCAGTCTTCTGCTGCATTGATCAACACCACCAGAATGTTTGGAATGACGCTTCTCTCCTCTAAATGCAAGTTATTGTCTAATAAACTGTATCTATAAAATAACAAAAAGAACTTAACGATAAGAGATGAAGCAAGCCTAACGCGTCCACAACTTCACTTATATTCGAAGTCTCCCAGCAGCTCCTAATCGGTCGCTGTCTCACGAAATCACAGCACGCATTCAGAAAGCTCGTTTGCTTTTTGCCAACTTACGCTTCATCACCCATGACGAAGGAGAGATATCCGGCTCATCAATTGTCGGACGAGCTTGGTATATTTGCAATACAGTTCGTTTTGTTCTTACTCTTACGGATGCGAAACGTGGTCATTGAGAGTAGAAGACACACTCGTAAAAGTTACTAAAGTATAATCATGCGACGGCCTCATGTAAATATTTGATCTGCTGCCATCACCAGGTAAGTAATAGTAAGGTTGACGCAAGGTATTACGCGGAATGATGGTAAATCAGTTGATCGTAGGTTGTGAATCTCCATCGACTCCGAGACGGTTGGGTCACGTGTTTTTCATGCATGAACACCGATTACCACTACGCTCAACGCTGACTAGTGCGTTGGGAATGGTTCGAAGAAAGCAAGTGGCAGCCAAACCAAAACGTGGCATCAGGGTTTGAAGCCTACAAACTTCAAGTCTAAGCCAGGTTGATAGATGCAGACTACTTGATTGGGGGTCTGGTGTGAGATCATCGTAAACTTCAATGGTTAGGTAATACCAAGATACAAGGTTCGCCAATCCATCACAATGTATACACTCTCTGTCTTCCGCTAACTGCGAGATTAAAAATCGCTTCTTATATCTTTCTTCACGTATCATGCGTCCTTATATATAATCTTTCTTTTATATATTATCACCAATGAATGTAACCACTTCTATGAATTTGGTGTTGATTTTGTTGTGTTAGAATGTGAAGTGTCAACTTGGATCGATGCATATATGTACCTGATTCTACGTTGTAAATAACTCACGATTGACTGATGTCCAAGGATTTCTACATATACGACTTAATTCATCATTCAGTTGCTAATGTAATTCAAACTCGACCATCAAGTTTAACTTTCGACCTATCATAACAATAATAGTAACAATCAATCTAATACTACTACTTGATATGTTTGAAATATACTAAACATCATTGCATTATGGATAAATAAACTTTTCTGATTCTCTTCTTCATACTTCTAGGTATATTAACAAATTCTAAAAAGATTAGAAATAGTAAGTGAATATTTAACTGATGAATTAAAAGGTTACATGGATAAAATGCATAAATTAAATATACATTTATCACGTACTACAAAACATCATCAATTATGCAATTAAATTATATATTAATAAATTATTAAAATTATGAAGAAGAAAAAAACAACCCCACCTATTATTATAATGATAGTTTGGTTTTCTTTCTTTTTTTTTAATCATTCACTCTTTCTTTTTTTCTTTTTCTTTATTATTATTCAATGTTAATCAGTATTATAATAATTTCTACCGGTTATTTTTTATCATTGGGAAATGATTAATCATTTATCAATCTAATATTATTATTATTATTATTTATATTATATCATCTTATTGTGATTAATAATTATTCCCTTAGAATCTAATACGATAGAAATACCTCTTTTCTTTTGTTTGGTTGTTTCCTTAGTTTGTTTAGTTCAGTATTTAGTACATCAAACCTTATATCTATATATATCCAATATGAAAATTATTCATTCTCCCTTTATTGTATGAATCCCTCTTTTTTTTGTTTAAAAACAAACAAACAAAAAAAGAAACTTTATTAAAAGTGTTAAGATAATTGATTTGATAAATAGTTCAATCTTTATGAATGAATAAGTAAAGAAAGAAGAAATATATATATATATATATATACGTGGTTGATTAGACTAATTTAATAATGAATATGAAATTTTCAATGTATTTTAATAAATGATTTCTCTTGTTATTATTCTTATTCTTACGGAGTACTTTTCTTTCTTTCTTAGAATAATTATTGTATTATTTAGTGAGTATTGTTTTACTCCAAATTTTCCATTGATATTTGAGACTACAATGAATCAGTGATGTTATTGGCATATATGCATACTATTTGCATTGCTTTAATTCACAAAATAGATTGATCAATTGAAGTTTTAAATAACAATCAGTCGATAATATCGAGTCACCAGTGATCAATCAATTGTAAGCGTTACCCAATCTCATCATTTCTCTTCAACTTTGCCATTGATGACATTCTGGAAACAGCTCTGATGGATGTAAGTAATGGTGGTGTAGATCTGTTGCCTGGAGAAAGACTTCTCGACGTTGAGTATGCGGATGATATTGCCTTAGTATGCGATAATGCCCAAATCATGCAATCCACACTTAATCAGTTGGCAATCAGTGTCCGTAAGTATGTTATGTAGCTTTGCACCTACGAAGTGCAAAGCACTTACAAGACTGGCAGGATTCTAATCCTGCTGGTATTCTAATTAGTAAACACTTAGTTAAACATAGAACTCTGTATATAACAACCATATCACTAGATGAAGTCACTGATATTTCATCATTCAAATCACACCAGACGCTATGAACACTTAGCGATCTGGCATACCAAGGAGCCATAAGTTAATAAAAATTATTAGCGCTTTTGAACAGATATGAAATAAACTTCAAAGGAAATAGTACAGGCTGTGAATGTAAGTACTTCGACATTTCTATACAGTGACTATTTCAACAGTATCTTATAGGACAATACATGATTGACTGAGAAGAGCTGTTTATGTAAAACTCAGGTTTTTAAAGTATTGGTTATTCCACCCACTAACTTCTACTGTCTAGTATTCTCCAGAAATTACTCACTCTGACCGGTCTTTAAATTAGGATACAGCTTGGAAAGGACCGTATTTGTAGTCCAAAACAAAGCAGCAAGTTAAGCAAGTTGATATCAAAATAAGAAAAGTGGTAGTGTATTTACACTTTCTGCACAGGGAAGTCTCCAACATTTACCCACGAATGCTGACTGGTTAAAAATGGAGTAATCAATGTGCCTTAACCCTAATTCTGTGTGGAACGTCCTATAACTCAATCCATGTCCTGCTAACAAGGGTAATGCATAAATTATTTGACTGCAGGATAGAATCCTAATGACTGCAAGCAAAACTTTGAATACGATTATTAGTTCCCTTTCAAACCAACCGGAGTTAATGGATTAATAAATCATGAGAACATAAGAAGTTCTTTAAATAAATTTTACATTAACTCTTGTTTTTGTTATTATGGATCCTATTTTCCGATTCCTTGAAAGATATCATATTACAAAATCACTCTTGTATTGATTAATGCAAGTCAAGCGAAGTGCGGTGGTCAAAGGTTATTAAACATGAGAGAAAATAACAACCACATCAATCCATAAAACCTTAACGGAAAACTGGTAGAACTATAAAACAGACAAACTGCCTACTGAATAGTAGGCTGTTGTTATGCTGGAGAAATTTTTCAGCAGACTGATGGTACAGAACATATGGAAAGTTAAATCTCCTACTAAGCACTGTTTGAAATAAAATAACTAGTAAATTTGTCAATTTCAGTTATTAAATGTACTCAATACTGACGTAAAACTAACTATATTAAGGGTGTATATACTAAGCGAGATCCACATAAGTAGCCTAATGGTATCATAGAGTATTAAGATAGGTCTACTTAATTAACTCAACATCGACCCAAAATAAAATCTGATAATCCATTAAACGAACCTCCAAAACTTAAAAATCAGTATAAGTTACTTAAAACTATGACCACTTCATTCATAAATCGTTCAATGTTATACCACCAATGAAAAACCTGGATAGCTGTTTCGTTTTAGGGTGGGACTCCACGAACCCGCACTGAGGACCTCCAGTCTCGCGTGCGAAGGCTTAACCTCTCGACCACTGAGTCGGCATCTAACAGTGTTAACCTTAATCAATTAATGATCTTGCAAGACCCTTCATACATCCCCCTGAGGCGGATAACTGTCCACATTCGAAATGGGTTGGACTCTACTGATCACGGCTTCTCTCTAGAACTATTTCGGACCCTAACCAGAAAAAACTAGCTTTTCCTACGACCTTCAAACCCGACAATCGGGAGTTTCGTTGCATGAATTACAAGGACGATAACTAGTCATTAAACGCATTAATCCTTTAGACTAAGCATAGTATCCACACAGTTCACGCAAATCTTGAGTAGTCGCTAACAGCCATGTTTCCAGGCTACGCAGTAATCCATGGCTATATGATTTTCGTGCTTCCTAGAATAAACTAAAAGTATGAAAGATCAAAAGAAGCAAATAGTAACACATTCGTAAAGCATGTCGCTAGAATGTAAAACTGAGACAGACATGAATTACCAGTCACGTTCAGTTGCAATATGTGTTTTATAATGCCTATCACAAATAGCTGCTTAAGAGTAAGCCCGAAAGCATGTAAGGAGCTTTATCTCAAAGGTCGAACCGATCTTAATGTAGATCATACAGACCGACAGAGATATCAGAAAAGAACCTGACTACGCGAATAATCGACTTATAACAGTGTGCCCAAGCTTGTATTTCTAATCCAAGTCGTAAAACAGTATATGACTTGTTTAGAATACATCGACCTATCAAATATCTTTAGCTTCCTCTAATTTTAAAATATGATAAGAATAACCAAGAGCTCAGACACCACGCACAGATTCATGTTTTAGATTACAAATCACATTAAATGTCTCCCGGTTGATAGTCTAGACCTCGGCAGGTTGACCCATGATTCACTGGTCGAAAGTCAGGTTTCGAAGTATATAGGGTAAAATTTTATAATAATAAATAAGAAAATGTAGTAATATTATGAGGTAGTTCCCGTGTTTAAAAGGTTATTTTCGGAATTCCTGATTTCAGATGAGAACAGAATGTGGAATAATAAGCCTCAAGTAATAGTGCAACCCTTTATTTCTAGTCCTATTTTAAGGCATTGTGGTTTCCATTCAAATTTCTTTTGACAGGACAGTAGGAAGGTGGAGATGATCTGGAAAATGTGATGTATTTGCGCTATATATTCAGAACAATCTGGCAATAAATATAATTAACGAGGAGTTTATATGTTAAAACTAATGAAAGTCAATTAAATAAAAGTTCGAATAGTGATAATTATAAATAAAGAAGAGAAAAACTAATATATGTAAAGAATAGTAATTCGTCACACCCTCATATACCGTAAGATGCCTTAAAAAATTACCAGGCGTGATTAAAGGTGTCGAATCGCTTTTGCACACAGCCACAGAAAAGACATATAACGCTGCTAAATTGATTGTTGCCTAAAAACCAGGTATGGCATAGCCGTCTGTACGGTGCCTATGCTTGTGTGAAATCATGGAGTCTTTTTTTCAAAAACAGCCAGTTTAGCAGCGCAATTTATGTTCTCCATCGCTGCTTTCAGTGTTAGAAAATTATGATGTTTAACTCTCCTCTAAATGGTAAATAAATATAGGCTCTTTTCTTCGCAAAGAAGTTATAAAGGGTTTTTGGTTTTGGTATGAAACGACTTTCATACTGATGTTAATAGATGCTTTTAGTCTGTCTCACATCCCACTGTACTCATCAATTCACATCCTTGTGTGAACACATACATAGAGCCCGATCGTTGCTGCTACCTTGACGTGGTGGTCGGGTTCGCCTATCGTGATGACGCAACCGAGCTATACTGGCTGGAACAATAGTTCCTCAATGACAGTTCCTACCACGACAGTCAGGCAGATCGGCTGAAGAGCGGTAAGACTAGAAGCAGCAAACCCAAGGTCCGAGGGACAAGTCATACTGTTGAATTCACAGAGGTGTGACGGCATAAAATGTTTCCTTCAGACAACCAGCATAACAGCGATGCTGCCTTCCCACAAAAAGGGGTTAGAAAAGGTCGACCCTAAAAATACACACCTCACCTTATCCCACGGATATCCGTCTCCGGTGGTAAGGTCCCAACAATTACTCACAAAAAGGTTGAGTGTGACTGACCTCAAGCAGTTGTCCCTTGTGTATTGCGGTCACGCTCTCAAATCATTAAGATCACGTCTAACCCAATTTCCTTTTCAAGTACCTCCAGGAGAACCATTCCACGGTGTGGGTGGTCGGGAAGTGATAACTGCCTTCATACCTCTAACAGCGCTCAAGATCACTGTATTCATAATCAACCTCCCTCTTCAATCCCTTTTATTTTTCCTACATCGAATTTCTACACCAAACTTCATCCTCAAGTGTCACCATAGCCAACGATTCTAGTGCGCAAAACACTCCCAGGTCTACTGAAACCTCGCTCCAAGCTACACATTAGAGCCTTCAACGTACGCACCCTGCTTTAAATCGGCCAACAGGCTGTCCATCTCCATTTTTTAACTTCATCATAGACATACTGATGGAAATAACCTACTCCTCGACTGAATTCTTGGGCATTCATCTCCTTCCAGAAGGTCCGCTTATCGACTTAGAATATACAGATCACACAGTCCTGTTTGGTGAAGACACTGATAAAATACAGAGTCTTCGGGTAGCACTGAGCGACAATGCCAGAATGTTTGGAATGCGCTCCCCTCCCTCTAAATGAAATTTTTTGCTTCAGAACTGGTCTGCGTCAACAACAGAACTAACAATAAGGAGTGAAGTAGTCGAACGCGTCCACAACTTCACTTATATTCGAAGTATCATCAGCCCTAATCGGTCAGTGTCTGACGAAATCTCAGCACGCACTCATAAAGCTCGTTTGGCCTTTACCAACTTACGTCACCTATGACGAAGGAGAGATATCCGTCTATCAATTAGTGGACGAGTATGCTGAGCAACAGCTCGTTCTGTTCTACTTTACGACTGCGAAACGTGGCCACTAATGAACGGTAGAAGATACTCGTAAGTTACTAGTATTTGACCACAGACGCCTCACAAATATTTCTCGCATCTGCTGGGATCACAGGGTAAGTAATAGTGAGGTTCGGATGCAGGGTATTAGGGAATGATGGTAACTCGGTTGTGAATCTTCATCGACTGAGATGGTTGGGTCATGTGTTACGTATGCATGAACACCGATTACCACTACGCTCAACGCTGACTAGTGTTGGGAATGGTTAGAAGAAAGTTAGGGGCGGCCAAACCAAAATGTGGCATCAGTGCTTGAAGTCACAAACTTCAAGTCTTAGCCATGTTGATAAATGCAGACTACTTAGTTGGTGTCCGCGTGACTTTCGTAACCAATGTATGGAGACTGTGGGTGACATGGCTCAGAATCGATCTCAATGGTGTAGGTGTACACACTCTGTCTTCCCTTAAACCATGAGATTGAAATTGCTTTATATCTTTCTTTCTACGAACTAATTCTTTCTTCCTGTATTGTGTCCTTATATGTAATCTTTCTTTTATATATTACCACCATTAGATTAACCACTTCTATAAATTCGGTGTCCATCTTGTTGTGCTAATGAGGTGTGGCAACTTGGACCGATGCATGTGTGCCTGGTCCTACGTTGTAGCTGACTGACTGACATACATAAGGGTGAGTAGTCGGACAACACACTAAAGGATTATGGATTATATATTTATTTGGCATTGGAATCAATTAGTGTCAAATAATCCGATAAACATAAGGAGTGGAAAACCATCTTCATCAATAGAGAATCGATTTGAGTTTGCCACTGGGAGAGCGCTACGAAGTACTATACAGCCCGTTTGCAAAAATATTTGACGCACACAAGAGAAACAAATGATTTGATGGCCTGCAAGACATAGTTTTAAACTATCTATGAACGTTAAAGTATACCGAGTTGGTGAACCAAAAACTTCGTTACGCTAATGAGCATCTACATAAGAGATTGTGCAGCTTTGACAGAATCAGAATATCATCATAGGAAGAGCATTAGGTTTCACATTTTCACGAGCTGCTCCAGCAACAATAACAATATGTTTAATTAGAAACGCGAAATCGAGTATTTGACCGATTACTTTTTAACGAATCAAAACAGTATTCTTTTGGAAACCGATTCAGCAAGTAAATACATATTAAAATGTAAACGACTTGTGCTTGGACGACGACAAAAGATACCTGGTATTGTATGCTGAGACTAGTTTCTTGCCTTTTAATTATAGTGCGTCTCTACTGGTTTGTGTTTATCTTCGGCATAACAAAGAGTTAGTCGACTATGTTGATCACTGCACTTAACATCAACTAAAGAGGAACTACGAGTCCTCATTGGGTGACAAATTTTTGCACGGATACGAAAAGCTCAGTTGGCTTAAAAGATCGACCGGAATGAGATGCCAAATGCAATAACCAGAAATAACATTGATAAGACGAATTGCAATGGGACCATTAGATGAATGTGTAGTTAACGTTGGAAAACATATAGCACGGTAAACACAAGCAAACCACCCACCTTTTAGCCTTGGATTAATAGTATCACCTTTACAAATGGTCTTTAGTACAGTGAATCCGCACTGTATATATAGAAGTTGGGTTTTGAAGCAAGTTCTGCAGAAAACTTAAAATGCCAGTGTTTTTGGAAGTTACCCATCCGGTCACTAAACCTTCCTACTTAAACGTTAGCAGATGAGTACTTCTTCAAAGCAAACCACCGCCGTGGCTGAGGCAGTCATTATTCGAAAATGTGTATGTCACGAATTTATTGTACTTTCTCGTTTTGCTACAGCTAGAGCGTAATGCTTGATAGAAGACAACCAGTCGCACAATACGTTGCGTTCCTCAGAGTCGTGATTTAAGAAAAGATGACAACTTTTTACGAGCATCTTCTGCAAGACAGATAAGCATCCAAGAGAATCAAGGTAAGCATATGATGACTGATGAATCATGCATTAGTAATTTCATCTAGACGTACATTTCGGAGTTATGACCCTGACTGGCGAGTAAGGTTTTCTGATTTCTAAAGATCGATTGCAGTATTTTCACGACTACACATAAGAGACCAAATACAATTTTATCACAGGGGTGAACACAATGTGTAAAAACTTGTCTTTTCCCATGAATTATTTAAAATGCATACTTTGTTAATTGACGTTGTAGGACGGTGTCTACATATCCCATTAAAATGTGATCTTATGTAACAGACAATGTTCTATTGATTCTTCACATATCTATTTTTAACAGAAAGAAGTGGAGAACTGAGGTAGCTCCTAACATGTTAGGAATACTGGCGACCAGCTGTTACTGCTTATAAAACTTCTAATAAAAAGTCACTTCGGATTAATAGGACGGACTTACTCGAGTAACTGGTAATCAAAACCCATGACAATTTTCTTATTGAAGATATAATTTCAACGCTGTCATTTGATCTACTGCCGTGTTACTCTTTCAGATCACAAGAGCTTATGAGAGGGGTACGTGAGATGATTAAAAATAAAATTTTCAGCTGACAAAACAAGTACTTGCGAGCAGGAGTGTATTTGGTCGGTAGGAGCTAAAACTCACTATTTACTACCCATTGACTGAAATGTTAGAAATGGTCATATTGAATTTACTAACAGATCAGAACCACATCAGCTATCATGTGTGATAAAGGGATAATAGTTCCAACAGAACAACTCTATGTATTTTTCTCTGGATTATACAATGCTATTAATCGTCATAGTCAATTAGAGCCAACTCAGGTTCGTCATATCCAAGTTGTCCTAAAGTTGGCAAACCGAGTTGTTTCATTGTGGGTTCAATCTCTTTTGAAGCCACTCCCAAGCACCTTTGGCAACGTGGCACTTAAACTAAGGAACAATCGAAATGCGATAGAACAACCTACCTTCACACATTCAATAAACCTTATAGCCAGAGCGATGTCGTTGATGCGTCTACAAGCCTTAAGGCCACTAATCACCACTTCTGGGGGCGGAACGGCGTCTTCTAGATGAAGTTTCTGCATCCATGATCTAGCCTCCCAACCGTCAATTTTTGGATCATCAAATGCATTCACGAAACGGGATCTGAATACTTCGTAAGGCTCGGTTGCATTTACATATTCTGGATTAGTAGAATGGTTTGCACATGGCTTAAAATAAATATATGGGACAGTTTTATGGCAACCTTTAAAAAAACATAATTCGCTAAACAGTTATACTTTTTATAAAGTTGACAGCCGTCGAACGAATCATCACCACAGCCACACAAACGAAAGAGGTGCCTTAAATAATATTCTATGTTCAGTATCTGCAAGTATAAGAATCGAACGTTGAAGGGCAAACAACTTCAGTCTTCAGTAATAAGGATAGGAGGTCTACCGATCTATATTAATCCTTGCAGTTTGTAATACTGTGGAGGTCCAATATCGTTTTGAATATATCTACAGAAGGTGCTGATATTACGTGTCCCGGTAGAGAATCAAAGTAATTCACTACTCGGTGCGAGAAACGAAACTCCAGACGTAAACGATTTGATCTCGGTTTTTGAACTTTCTTCGAATGTCCTCTCAAATGATCGGTTCTAGACGGAAGCAAAAGATAAGACATGTTAATACCAAGGTCATCGTTCAGTATACGATAAGCCAATATTAGATCACCCCGTACTCTACGGTAAGATAACGGAAATAAGTTAAGGTGTCTCAGTCTGTCTTCATAATATAGGCCCGATAGACCTTGTACCATCTTAGTACCTCGTCTTTGGACTCTTTCCAGCATATCTGCTTCGTACTTGAAACAAGGACACGCTGCTTGAATCCCGTATTCTAAATGTGGTCGCACATAAATCGGGTATAGTAATCTAAACATTTCATCGTCTAAATACTGGAAATACCTACGAATTGACCATAATGCCCTATAGCCTTTTGAAGCAGCAGCCTTACAGTGACTAGTGGCTTTGAGATCATTGCTTGATATGACTCCTAAATCTTTATAGTTTCTTGCTTTGGGTAGCACTAAACCACGTAGTGTATAGTGATACGATTCATCAGAGTTATTTAACTGCATCACTACATTTTTATTAGGATTAACTTCTAGTGACCACCTGTCTAACCATGCCACCAATGAGCTAAGATCGTCCTGTAATACTATTCTATCCAACATACTATGTATGGGTCTCCAAATCTTTATGTCATCAGCGAAGAGTAGAACGGATGATTTTGCTACAGTTGGCAATTCATTTACATAAAGTGAAAAGAGAAGAGGACCTAGGATTGTACCTTGGGGAACCCCACTTTTTACAGGTACCCACGAGGAGAGAGCCCCATTAACCCTTACCCTTTGTTTCCTGTCATGGAGAAAGTTACTTATCCAATCCACGACTGTATAATGGACTCCAAAACGTTCTAGTTTGAATTTAAGATCAGAGTGGGAAGCCTTATCAAAGGCTTTACTTAGATCTATGAAAATCACATCCACAGGAGCATTCCGATCCTTTGCCGCAGCCCAATTTTCTGGTGCAATGAGAAGATTTGTCAAGCAAGATAGGCCTTTTCGAAAACCATGTTGTGCCCTGGAGAAAAGATTTTGCCCTTAAGCATAATTCATAACAGATATCCAAATGATTTTCTCCATCAGTGTTACAACTACACTAGTTAAGCTAACGGGTCTATAGTTACTAACTAAATTCCTACTCCCAGCCTTACACACCGGACTTATTATCGCGTATTTTCAGTCTCTGGGCGGTCTGGACTGCCTTAGAGACACGTCAAACAGTATCGCTAATGGTTGAGCAATTACATCTGATAGGGCTTTCATAATCCTAGGATAAATATCATCAGGACCACTGGACTTATCAGGTTTGAGATGCTGAAGTAGCGTTAAAACAGTACCTTCCTCAATGACTACAGGATCCATCAGCGAGCCGTAACGGTCATGATGAATCGTTGGTCGTTCCTCATTACCGATAGAAAACACTTTACTGAAATATTCCGATAAAGCTTCAGCCTTTTCGGTATCATTTTCTGCCAAGATTAATGGATTTTCTTGTATCGAAAGTGATGGAATTCCATCGCTTCTCTGAGTTCGCATTTTATGTACGAGAATAACCGTTCCAGACTATATTTGGAATCCCTGTCCAATTGTTTTTCATATGATCGTCTAGTCTTACTTATCAACTCTTTAAAGGCATTCCTAATCTTACAATAACTGGATCTGTATTGTTCTAGGCCAGTAGAGATGAACATATTCCAGTGCTTCTTGCTTTTTCTAAGACGTTTCCTGACTGTTTTAGTTATCCATGGTGGACTGTTGTTCGGTCTTGGCAGTACCAGGTATGGTATGAGCGGGGACGTAACTATACAAAGCTTACCTTTAAATACAGACCATACTTCTTCAACTGATAACTCCTCTAGAGTTATCTGGTAAGATTCTACGAATATATTCTCCCAGCTTCTCTAAATCATGCGCGTGTCTAATTTTGGGATCAGGGTCGTTTGACTCCAGCACTTTGCTCACAATAATATTCGACGACATCAGATTCTTCTTCTCAGCCACGCTAGGGTGGGTTCCTCTCTTACTATCAGATTTTGGTAGTGCATTTTGTGACTCGCAGTGCGAGTCCACCAATGACTCGCTAACCACTTGAGTACTGCCTACAGATGTTTTCTTTTCGTTTCATTTTCTATGTACTGTGGTCCATTTTTCACCCTTCAGGATACTGGGACTATTTGGAGCTGTGAGGGTTTTATCTAGATCTTCAGAGGAGCATGGTTACCACTATCAGTGTCAGGTGGTACTTCTCCCCCTCGTTAATGTTAACTGAGATTTCACTTTTCCGTCAGTCAAAGTCGGGTGTTTGAGTTTTCTCGTAACAGCGGGTACCACACCGGCACATTCGTCACTGTCAGTGCTCGTGTTATCAGCGCATGCGCCATAGTTCTTTTACAGGCCAAAGCCAATAGGCTCATAGTCTCCTGGATTAGTAACGTCTTATTTGCACAGCAAAACATTCAAAGCCAATATGAGTTAGGCTTCGAAAATCTTTTGTATGCGGTGGGAGTTAAACGGGTGCACATCTTATGGAACCACTTTTTGCATTCATCACACTGCATTCCTTCCTCCACAGGGAACATACAGTTTGGTCGTCCACATTTGTGAGCACTACCAACCATTTTAGTCAGATTATGGTGTAAAACAAATTACGCTCACAGTATGAACACACGTGTCAGTCAATGAGTAATAGGGTACCGCAAGAAAAACCTTAGCAAGATTTCAAAACTTAACCAAAGTACTTTGATATAAACCAAGAATGCTTTTGATGCAACAGCAAGGATAATCACAACAACTGCAAAATCAGTGCCCTTTTGAAACACGTGCCTATGTATTGGGAGAGCATGTTTGTTAACAGCATGTTGCGATTCTTTTTTGAACCTAAAAACAAAAAAAACCATTTAGTAGTGACAGTACTAATTGAATGGGGACATTCAGTTTCAGTTTGGATAGAGCAGGAGGCAAGATGACCTGTGTTATTCTTGGCAATGATGGTCTCTCAATTGATCCAACTTTCATTTGAAAGAGTCGTCAGATAATGAATTCCACTCGCTGATGATTCGATGGGAACGTCGTTTGTCAGCTGATAAGTAAGTTGTTCTGGTCTTGTGAACTATTTTTGCAGTTTCCTCGTGAATGCTCTGTTTTGAAAGATGAGAAAAATGAAGGCATATAAGGTATAAATTTATCACTACATAATTGGAAAACCGTGATAAAATCTTCTCTAGTTCTTCGATATGACGACTGTAATAGGTTTAGTTTAGCCAGTAGAACATGATGGAGCTGCAGTTGGAGCACTACTACAACCATTATCACAAAGGTATGAATAGTTACAAAAAATTGCCAGTGCAAGATACTCAATGTTCCTTGACCGGACATCTTCAGCAATAGCTCACTGTGGGAGCAAACAAACCAGCTTCCAGCTGAAGTGGAAAAGACCCTTGAAGTGGGTAGGACATACATTGAGAAAACCACTAAACTGCATCACCGGTCGTGTGCTAACTTAGAATCCTGAAGGGAAACGGAGAAGTGGGAGGTCGAAGAACACACTGGGTCGAAAATTAGAAGCAGACATGAAAAGGACGAATAGTGACTGGAAACAACTGGGAGGGACTGCTCGTGAAAGGTTAGGATGGAGAATGCTGGTGGACGGCTTATGAAACTCCGCAATGGGTAGCAGGCGTAAGTGAGTAGGTACGATTGACCCAATGGAGTGGAAAGAACTAAGAACACCACGGTATGTAGTTTTCACGTTTTCCTGAAAGCTTATTACCACAGAGTGAGTTCAGTAGGTATTTAGAATTTTAGAGATCAGAGTAAAGCTAATTAAAACGTGTCACATGTCGTTGTGCTTTTGAAATCTTCACCAGCCAGCTCCGTGGAGGATTTTGATTGCCCAACATCAACGTTTGTAACGTATACGCTTGTCGCTCACCTCTTGTCTGTTGAGTGTGAATTGGTCTTAGTAGTTCTCTTTTCTGCAGGAATGTCAGTTTTAATTAATTTTCTTCATCTAAGCTAACTAAGCATCATAACGATGTAAATACACAGTTATTGAAGTTTGCTCCAGGTTATTGTTTGACTTTTCATGGATTTATTACGCTTAGGCACTTAAATACGTTTATCTTAAATTTATCATTAACAAGTATATGGATATCTGTTACTTGTTTAATGAAAGCTGTCAATATAAAGTTTTTCTAGAGTATTTCGTCTGGTTTGCTGGATAAATTTACATTTTTTACGTCAGAACATGTTTTGGAATAAATTATTTGTATCATAGTGCTTCAATTTCTCTACTCGTCACTAACCACAACAGTCGTTTTAAATATAGACTTGATGTTTTATTCGTCTTTTGATTAAAACTCCCGTAGATTATGTGCTTTTATTAAAAAAATCAAATTTTATGTGCACATATCTCTTGTTTTAACTTGTATACTTTTCTGAATATCAAAATCATAGTTTACTGTAGGTATCATTACAAAGGTTTGATCTGGTAATTTCGAATAAATTGAGCATTGGGTAGATTGTTATAAATAAATAATATATTTGTAATATCTCAACGTGTTGCTCCGTCGTACTAATTAAACTTGGATTAACTTTACTTCGGTTGTGTTGTGTGGCGTCGAGTCGAAATTGACTATGAACACCACTACAAAGGAACGCGTACCAGGATATCCATAAAATCCCCCGGAAGCCAAATATCAGAAGGCAGTCAATGGAGCAAGTCGAGATATATTTGCTGGCGATCTCGTGGTATCGAAAGAATACCGAGGTCGTGCCAGGATAAAAGCTTGGCTACTGGGCGTGACTGGATTCGCGCGAGGTCACAATCGAAGTAAGTATAATGGATGTTTTTAGCACAGTCAAACAAAGAGCACATTAAACAGTCACTGGTACAATTGGTTATAATAATAATTGTTTCCACTGAACCAATCGTGTTCTCGTGATAAAAATAAGTCACTACAGTTGTTTGGTCTCTGAAGATGTGGCTTACACTAAGTAACGAAAGGTCAGAAAATATAATTTTTCCACTCATTGGGATTTTACAAACATGTATTACTTATTTAATCATAACTTACCAGTTCTGTTCGCCCTTCTTCATCTGCTTTCTATCAAAATCATATGGGAAGATGGAACATTGCACTTCTAACACAGTGAAATGATATTTATTGCTGATTATTCTCATGAATATAGGTCGTTGAGGGATGTTTTTGACGTGACAGAATGAAAGACGCTATAAATCAAACTGGTTTGTTAGTACTGCTGACAATTGTTCGGTGGATTACAGATATTTTCGTTTAAATTACTTGCGCTTCCAGCGACTCTAAATACTGTGTTGTTTGGTCGAGGTTAGGATGATGTACCTCTGTGCACCGAAACAGATGAATCAATAAAATTATGGTAGACACATATCTGGTGGTGATACCATTGATGTTTTAGCTACTGTTGTCCCCAAGTTGAGTGTTTGTTTGTGTTTGCATATCAAGATTATTATAGTCACTCGGGTTCCTGTTATGCTGATAAATGAAACTAAAATAACGTTGATTTGAAATTCAAAGGCCTTGAGAAATTAAACCATGTAGTCTTATTGTGATCTCATTGTTCTGTCAGAACTCATTGATTTTGTCCGTTTGTTATTAACTGAAAAACTTCCTGGTGTGTTCTAGTGACGTAGTGGTAAGTAAATTCCCAAAATAAATATCTCTGTGAGTCTCCAACATTGATGCTGACCTCATTAGTTTTACTGGCAACACCTAGCTGAAGGCGTTCGGTCACGCATCCGCACGAGATCACGAGCGGGTACGCTGTGCTACACATCCCTTGCAACTCTAGCCATCTATGACCAAACGCTTCCCGATGTATCGCTAGCATTCCAGATGTGTCTTTGAACATCTTCATTCTTGACTTCCGATTTGACTGGGTTGGTATGCTGCGGCTATAAGGGTGTTACATGTAAAGGCACTGCCATTCATTGTCACTCACTTCAATGGTGTTGATGTCAATTGTTCCAGAGAGTGAGCTTCCAACTACTGCACCCTCATCCAATCGATCCTGCAGTCCTTCTTTTTACTTTTAGTCAGTGACATGGTCCAATGGTTAACGATCTGGAATTTTGTAAGGTTCTTCATAAGTTACGCGACCGGACAAGCTTTTTGACACATTGAAGGTATTGTGAATATATCTTCTACGAGAGAATGGGCTATGTCTAACTGTCGAATATGACCCAGTACGGCAATAATGAACGCATAAGAATCCTCACAACAGCACTCATTCATCATTCGGTCAAAATCATTCTTCTTGAAATTATGCAACTACATTTTTCTAGTTCTAACGAACTCAGTTCGTCAAAGGTATTCTGCGTAAATCATTAAGCAAAACCTGTTCACTCTTCTGACATTTGCTTCCTCATTTGATTATTTTTTATGCTATATCAAATGTGTGGTACCAAGCAGTCTCCCCAATGCACAACAAAAGTGCGAAATCTAGTAATTTCGGGCACCTTTCTGATCGTTTATTGTCTCGTTCGTGAATATAAGAATGTATTCTTACCAAAGACTTTAAGGCAGTCATTTAAATCATTAAACATTTATCCCCTTTCAAGGCAACAGTGTATCTCATCCTACATTGGTGGAGGAGAAAAGTAGACGAGTTGAAAGTTAAAATTAGCGATAAGTTCTTAAATGACTATTATACTCTTATATGCAGTATTCAACTACTGAACGAAACGAAAAATCAGTACACATGTCAGGTAGAAGGGATGTGTCCGAATCTCTTCACATGTGGTTCACAGCTCGTCCTGAAGACCTCTATGCTCATTCGCTTTTATTGACCTTAAAACTGGCATGAAATCTCCATCAAAATCACCCACCTGAGCTAAAAATTATTATTATTATTAATGGCTTTATTCAATATTATCTTTTTGGTACAATATAGAATTCTCCACCATCTCTGTAGGAAGCAATTTCCTACAGGTTTAATTCTAAACTATTCTCTAGATCGTCGAAAACAGAGTCTTGGTTTGGCCAAAGTCAGAACAAGTAAGCTATTTGGCTATATAAACTTTATCTGTTTCTAAAACATAAATTAACATCGTTAGTGTACAAACAAACAGTACGGTCTATTAATACAGGGAAAAACAGAGACAAATAACATACCGAACAGTAGCCAGAGAATAAGAAAAATGAGTCAACAAGCCAATATTGTTTTACAATGAACATTAAACTGTGATTGGTTAATAAAGAGATACAGTCGTACAAGGTCAAAAGGAGTTGATGTGGTGGTGGGCGTTTCCCTTATTATTGGTGGATTCGTCTATCAATCACATTTTACAATCTCGAAACGAAAAAGTTAAGTATTTTACTTAAATTGAACACCAAAAAGTGGATTTACTTCACGGATAGGTATACCAACTTTATTACACTGCTCTTCTGTACTGAAATATTTTCATTCCCAACCATTTTGAGCGCATAATGTAAGGCGCCCCATATGTTGCTGCATAACGTTAGTAAGTATGAGCACGGCTTCGAAACTGATTACTGTAAACGAACATTTCCAAAGTTTATGATTAATTTTTCCTATTTAGTACGCGAAATGAATGTCATTTAAACTCTGATGACTTTCATTCTTTGCGTCCTTAATTCTGGCTGCTACTGGTCACAGAGATTACGCCGTTATTTAAACCTGCCAGCTGCCCTTTTGACTGTCTCATGTTTGTCAGTAGTTCCTATAGGACTAAATTTTGGGAGCATTCCCTTCACTTTCAAATTTTTTAATCACGTCTTACTACAGAAATCTCACAAGTTAGGCTATCTGACTACTTTGCATATGTCACGTCCTTAAGGTAACTCTTTCACTTTGAATTATATGAGCCACACAAGCTTTGTGTTGGGAGGTTTTATATAAACAGTGCATCGACAAAACTTACAAATTCGCTGAGTGTAGACATGGGAAAAATCCAAGAAGACCGGGCAGAATTAGAATGCCAAGAATGTCTTCATCAGCCATACTAGACTAGTTTTATTGTTCTTTGACGACGACTATACCTTTCAAAGTATCTGTCAAGTAGTGGAGCTGAAGTAAAGTGTAGCGGCTAGAAGTGGTCCTTATGTTACTCCGCTTATAATCACTAACAAAGCACGAATCACCACTGTTCTCTACTAGACCATGTAAGTCAGGCTAGAGCCCTTCTAGAGTTACAAGTGGTCCTGAGACCAGGTAAGGGAGAACTTAGTTCAAGATTATCAACCGTATCTCACGAAAATGAACATCATTGAAATGGTTAGTCAGAGTAAACCGATTAATCCACTAGAACGCTCTCTTGAGAGCTGAAATATCTCCACATGGAAGACACCTGATGGTAAAAGACGTGACTTTGCGGAAACCACGAAACCGACGCTCCTTCTGACAATCAATACGGTGATTGGCACGGACCTACAGAATTTTCGGGCTTTGTGGGAGACTGGACCGGTCACTCGAACAGATGCTTGGAAATAATAAAACTCACTAGAGAGGACCTGGAGAGAGGACTAATGTCGAGACAGTTGTCATTGTGTTCCATCTTTGTTGTCGACGTGTAGTATCAAACTGATGAGGGCTAACTATGGGGAATTGAGATGTCTCGTCACAACCAATGAACAATGAACTGTAGAACTAAATCATGTCAATATCTCAACCACAATATCCTTTGGTTTAGTCAGTCAAAAAACAAATTGATTTAGAATATTCAAAATGACTGGTAAAGTGATGAATATTTGAAGTTTGTAGTCAACTCTCTAAGTTGAATTCGGCTTATCAGCTGAACAGACATCTGAGCAAACCGTTAGTTGTATGGTTTTGTCGGCAACAATTCAGTGGTGATTATACGGGATCGTAGATTTACAAAAGTAGACGATTAATGTGTATTACACTTGTCTAAACAACATGTTTTGTTTAGGTAAGGCCTGTGATGTGTAGTAGTCGGATGGGATTCATGTACGTAACTTTGCAGTGGATTGGTCTACCAATCCGTTCAATAAGTGTGTAGTATCAAGTATTATTTGGAAATTTCCCGTTCATTTATTGAGTGAGTACTGCTTGTGAGAGAATAATTTTTGCTATGAATTTCATTTCATGCTCTCATTTTCACTTCATCAAATATCTTCATTCGGAAGTCTGAGACAAGCCTTAGTGATGCATTTATAGAAAGCATGGAAAACACTTCTTTCTTATTTAAATATAATCCTAGTGAGTTGTAATTTACAGGTGAATCCAGTTTCATTTAAAATAACATGGGTATGTCTGACCACATTGAATAGTATAATTTCAAATGTATCTATAAGTTTCTTCCCTATTATAGACTCGATAACCGATCGTCACCCTAAACATCTTCAACATTAACATCAAGACAAACATTAGCAAAGACATTCTTGTTATTATTCCCTAACTTGCAAATATAAAACAGGTTAAATAGTGACTAGTCAGCATTCAGATACCGGTTCAGTCCTAAACACAATCCATATTTAACTCTTAAAGAAACAAAAAAATTTTTGATGAGAATCAAAATACATATTGACCCAAAATAAATGTCAACGTATCAACAGATTCACTTCTGAAATCACGACTAAATAATGAAATCTGAGAAGTTAAATGACCCATACAAAATTTCAGGCTACGTGCTCATGCGTAATCAAGAAATGCAACATTCAGAAAAAAAATAAAAAAAACCAAAGTGTATCTGTCAAAAAACAAATATTTTTGCAAAAATAGTACAAAATAAATTCTCTTCTGTATAAAATATACATTTTCTTTAATGTATACGTGATGACATTTAAAGATGGAACGTTCGACACAAATCTGATTATTTTCTCGGTTAATACACGGTTAAACGAAGCTCGAGAGAGATGTTAACCTTGGCCAAGGAATTCACGTTTACCTTCATCGTTCACTGCACAGACATGCTTGAGAGGAGAGGAAATAATCAAAGGAGAAAAAGTGAACAATATTTATATCTTCTCTGAACAATGTGAAAGCAAATTTGACTCATCTCATCTCATCTCATTCATTCATTCATTCAAGTGATACATTGTCCGTTTTCTTGTTGGCCAACGTAATAACTCGCTCACATTCATGCCCACTCATCAATCTCCAACACATGTTACTCCACACAACCAACTTGATCGTTCCACATATAATAACAAACATAAATGGGAAAACAACAAATTATCCATTCGTCCAATTCACTTACTGGCAATTCACGGAAGCGATCGTTGTAGTCGATACCATAACCAACTATGAATACATTCGGTACTTCGAAGCCAACATCTACAAAATGCCATTTGATACGAATCAGTTTGATGGAATACGTTAAAATGACGAGTAATGATGCGTGTCTGATCAAAAGTAGACTACACTCGTGTTACACAGTTTTACTTTGCACGTCGTGACAATTGATCTCTGAATGAACCACTTAATGTGGTTTTGAGTGACTCAAATATACACTTGGTTTAATTTTAACAGAGATCAAAATAACTTGTGAGGAAAGAATTGACTGTTGAATTCTCTTACACGGTTGCTATATTTCTGGTTGGATGTGTTATCAGTGATCAGGAACACTGTGAATAAATTTTCTTTAGAAATGGAACTGGAACACGGTCAATAGGTATTATTACACAACCGGCCAAAAACACAGTAGTTCTTTGTTGTTCAGTGATGATCGGGTTCCATCTAACAATAAACCAGTGGATGATGTCCCACTCTGACTCTATGAATACTTGTTCAATGAATTAGCTCACAACGTCTATCTCCAACAGATTCTGTTGTACTATTGAAATGATTCTGACAAGATCAGATCTTCATTCGATGACTCACATCTTCGAACCTAGAACGATTCAATTTACATACACTTGAACACTAATCTAGTCAGCCATAATACGCATAAGTAGAGATACAAACAAATTAACATTTGCACAAATACAATGATAGTTCTGTTACGAACAATTTCAGTATTGAAGACTTACAGGTTGGTTTATATCCAGGAAAAGTTATTGTTTGTTTTTACTAGAAAAACTATTATTTAGATATAAAAAGCCATTTAAACATGATGTTATTGTAAGTTTAACTAATAACAATAATAACGATCAACATAGTTGTATATGAAAACTATTAAATATTTATTTAATGACAACAAAACAAACAAGGATAATACATACCAAAGAGATAAACAGGAAAATGAACTATTTGGTGGTATTTCTTCAATGGGATTCGTAATTCTTTTGAGTAATAAACTATTATTCAGAAAAACCATGAACGTTTGAAAAATAAAGATTATTGAACATCAGTTTTACTAGCAAAACACAGTAGAACTTATATACAAAGTATACAGTACACCTATATAATTGACTTAGTGTTCAATCATAACAAGTTGGAATCAATGAGAAATACAGTGACATTGATCTTTCACAAATCTGTCACACCACATCAGTAGTACTTACTATCAAGATAAACAATTGATTTCTACACATTCAGTGTCTTTCGAATTAAATGTATAAAAGATCTACTAGACAATGAATCCACTTGTTCAACCTGTTAACATCCAACTCAACATACACATAACACTCACTTCGAATGCATTCGGTGATAATACAAAATAAGAGAACAACATCAACACAACATACCATGCTGAACGAACAGATTTCGGTTCGTATTTCTTCACAAATCTCTCCAGTTCGTTTAAACTTGTGCCCGTGTCAACCATATCTTCCACAATGAGTACATCCTATACAGAACAACCAAATGATCATGATAAATTCTCTCCATTTCCGCTCAACCTACCTTATCTCTGAACTTCTCCATATTTGTACACGGAGTGATTTTGGTATCATGACCTACTGAATCATCCTGAATAAATTGATAGACATTAATTCACAAAATGTCATTACTACTTACAACGTATGTACTTGCAGCGACGAAGTCAATACTAACCCTTATGTAATTTTCACGCGTAAATGAATACTTTTGTAACGTTTTCCATATTTCAGAAGCAAATTTGAAACCTCCTTTCAATATACAAATCACGTAGACAGATTGTACACCAGATTTCTCATAATCATCCAATATATCAATAGACATTCTTTCCAAACGACTTCGAACCATTCCACCCGGAATTAAAATGGTTGAAATATGTTTTTCATAGATTTCTGGTAAAGTGAAATTCTTCGCTGAATATCCTTCATAACTATCATCAAACTAATTGAAAACACAGGCAAACAGATAATCAAGACATTTTGAAGACTTACAATTATGCAATCCTTCTTGTATTCACGGGAATTCATTTCAGTGCTATTAAATAATTTATTCACAATGAAGAAGAAATTACTGAGATTATATAGAGTGAAGCATACAGTTGATCATCCAACCAGATGTCTCGTCGCGTTAACCAATCAACTATCGACTTGATAGAAAGTCGAATTATGATAATAATTCTATAGGAGGAAATCGAGAACGAGATTGCTAGGAGAATCCGTTGAATTCATTGTACTTCATTGCTATATACATAATAAAAAGTGAACATGATTGTGGGTAAGCATTGTATTTTAGCGATTCGCATGGTGATAATATAGGATACAAGGTTATCAGGAAACATTGTTCCACTGATTGTATTACAGGAATAACGGTATTCTAGTGTTATTTACTCAAGTTCTTCACTCGATTACGTTGCTTGATAATTCACAAGGATTTATTGTATGAAATGAAATACAGATGATTGTTGTCATCAGGGAAACATGCAACTACTTGTTGCAATGTGTTAGGCATTAATTATTATAATCGGACAGATTGTGTGCATTCATAGTTGACTAAATTGAGATTATTCACCTTGTGCTAAGTTGTGCTGCAGATAGTTACTGGTGAAAATAATTATGGTACATTGGAATTATTAAATGGTGATTAGTGCATAAACATGATCTGATCATATTCACAACTATAAACTGATTGGCATTCATTAGCAGTGCCATGAGTGTTAGATGTGTGAGTTGTTGGTTAAAAGGAACTCTATTTCACTGTTTGTGTAACTACTCATTTCACACTAAACTAATTCAGTCTTGTTCCATTGAAAGAATACGCTTTTGTTAAAAGTGAGAATTTTCATATCATGTGAGTAGTCATTCTGATGATGAATGAACCATTCGTTTCATCATTAGGAATGGTGACGGCACCATCAATCCATCCATGATGGACAGTATTGTTGAAACGATACATTTATATAATTCAGTCAGATGTGCTTCCCTACATCAAATCTTGAATTTCAATTTCTTCAATTATAAATCTTACCAGAAATCTTCAACTACATTTCAGACTGATTATTACTCTTGAATATTCAATGGTAGTGTATGACCATAGAGTAATTACACTGGGACATTCTAACATACACAAGGAATGTAAATGAAGCCAGAGTAAGTTGACCTGGAGTAGACTTTTAGATTTCCAAGACTAATTATTGAATGAATAGATGAATGAATGCAAATTGCTTTGATGAAATTTGTTTATTTGAGTTTATTAACTAAACAAATACCATAATTTAGTTTAAAATTGACATAATCAAATCACAAATTAGTGTGGAATGTTAATGATAGCGTAAGTGAATTGACCGTGTTTATCTTGTTCATTGCCAAATCATATGCCTTCATAAGCGTTGTAATTCAATTCACACATAAGGTAATAATTACAAATTACAATTTAATGGTGACGATGATAATGATGATGAGGACGCATGGTATTTTTCATTATCTATGCTGACTGGTTGGATGTCATCGGTAAGACATTGTGAATGTTGCACTTTATATTACATGATCAATACAGTGCTCTATCAAAAATGGTAGTTTACGGAACAAGTCAATATCAGTAAGTTAAAATTTGACGTCTACACCACTCTCCAACATTCAGATATAAGCACTGTGAAATTGCATTACAACTTCCATGTTGTGGAACGATCGGTCTGGAGTTGTTCATTACTGTTCAGACTTTTGTCAGGTGACAGTTTATTTCATTGTAATCTATCATGTGAATTGCATCCAGTTGTCTTGGTACGGCCGACGGTGGAGTGAGTCCGTTCTCACTCTCGAAATTCTCTCATATGGACACGCGTAAACAGCCACATCCAGGGAAGTCTTTCCCGCTGATTAAGGCTCTGGATGTAGCTCTCTAAGAAAACCACCTGATTCGATCTGGGCACTATCATAGTCCACACACAAATCAAGTGACTTGAATTGCGCATATGTATTCGGTGCTCCTTTGTACCAATATTTATGTGTTCAAATAATATAAAGAAATGAATCATGAGAATCTTTTATCGTTGATTGTTCGCATGAATTCAGAGGACCAGCGAATAAATTTGACAAATGTAAGAATTTGGATGCTCCAAACGAGCCATTACGTATTGACAAATGAATATCGAAAGACTCAATAAAACATAACGCCTGGAAGACGTCAATACTTTTAAATTTCTATTTCCATAAATTCATCATTATCATAATGAAGTCTTCAACCGTCTGATTGCTTACTTGGTTGTTCATATTGATATTTCGTTATATGTAGACGACTTGATTTTTATCACTTTCTAAAACAGGCTTGGCTGATCACATTTCTCCACATTTTCAAGCAATAGATAAGTTCTCTTTCCACAACCACAATCTCCATTTCTGGACATTGTGAAATCTGTGATTCAAATGTTGTTATATGATAGTGGGAGCAGCTACCAGACACAAATGAAGTGAGGGATTCGCTCCAGCTCTGATCATTCTAGAGTAAGTGAGGTGGTTCTCGTACGTTTCATCATGTCAAGGAATATTATATCGATCTGATGGTTGATGGAAATAACCCGTGATTTGAAGTGAGTACTATTCTACTCACTGGAACACAAAGTGTATTGCATATTGCCGACTGGTTTTCATACTCGATATGAGCAAATCTTTAGTGAACGAGACTTCTCTATGTCTGTTGCGATTTCTGATTAACCTGACTTAATAAGCGAAGGAATGGATGAATGAATGGAGTAATGATCGTGTGTATTGATCAGTGGACCGCATGATATCCATTATTGACCATAGCTGTCCGATCATTCACATGTAGTTTTGAGCAATGCGTTAAAACATTCAACCAGATATTTCATAGAAGAAGTCGTTTCCTTACTTTCATCAATCGAATAAGTCTAGTTTGATAGAATTCCGAATGGATACATTATTGAAACGGAAATCATTTTCGGCCGCAATTAGCTTGAAGTGCTTGAGGAGACTGGGTTTGGTCGAGTGAATTTTGTACACAATTCTACTCGTAGAAGTCAACCACACAGACTCTTCGAGATGGGTGGGCTATCACACTATCTGAGATTGTGTGGTAAAGGACGTTGGAAGTCGATTTCGTCCGTTCATCACATTGACGGTTTCGACTTGTAGTGGCTGGTACTGTGCCCAGCACACATGCGTTATTCTAGCTGCTGAACAGATCAATTCATAAACCCCTCTCAAACCACATTTTCACCACATCAGTTATTCGCTTATTATACTGAACTGTTCTTATATGATCATAAATGTGCTCATTGCTTACCCTATTCATCACGTGTCAGTCTGATATCCATTATTCTTGTCTGAATATAAATATTGAGTCACGCCTAATCGAAACGAGTTCGCTCACTCACCTTCTCCTCTACGCCTCACTTCGTTTCGCTTCATTTCGTTCCGTTCCGTTTCGTCTAGTCTCGTCTCGTCTTGTTCACTTCGCTCTCTTCACTCCGTTTCTCTGATTGTCTGTCTGCATCAATGAGTGTTCGAAATATATCAATTCAAAATGCATTCTCGTATTTGACTTGCTTTATTCCGTTATTGTCCAACGTGAATTGAGTCGATAGTTATATACGAGGATTGAAGGCATGTATATTTCTACAACAATCAGCATACGTTCTAATTGGAGTCAGATCACAGCAATATACTAAACACTTCCCTATTCACCACTTGTATTCTCACTCAAGTAGCAAGTTTGTCCGGCAAATAGGAAGCATGTCTCAGCATCGATCGACCACTCCGCATCACACTTACCAAGAATCAATCACTAAACAATCTGACAATTGCTTTCATGAAATTACTAAGTTGACTGAGAAGAAACCAATTTAGAGGAGGTGACGATTGCATGTAAGAAATCAACACTGATCAACGTTAGAATGTCATATAAAGAGAATTAAGATGAATATTTCTGTAGAAATTTATCTTGAAAATAATAATAATAATAATAATAATAAACCACCAAATATGATTACGTTACGTGGGCGAATGAACAATAGATTGACCTTCGGAACCTGATATATGAGAATACTGTCTCATTATGACAAAACAAACAACAACAACAAACAAAAATGAAACTATCTATTGTTTCTCATAGACTATCTTCCTTATGATAGTGGCACGTACTTAAAGTAAATTTGTTTTGTTCCATTTTCTTTTCATATTTCTATTAGGTTAAGAAGTTAGGAATTCCAGTAATTCAATAAGTAAATTAGAGTGTAGATATTTAATGAAGAAAAACAGATTGGCATAGATTAGAATAAAATAGAATGGACTTATGATAATGAATTTTATTGTAAACTATCATTTTATATCGGCTTGTATATTATTATGATTTATTTTGCATTTTAGGTAACTTCTCCCATTCTGTAAAGTAGTTGATGGGATTTTGTGGTTAATATTATTGTGATTGGTAATTCTGTCAATTGACAATTGAATTGACGAGTCAATCTAAGCTGGAATACGACTGAAAACGTGGAAGTATTTGACGGTCTATTCCTTACTAGTATGGGATTCCTCAGAAGTGCGCATCGACGATTCCACTGGTGGGACTTGAACCCAGGATGTTCTGTCTTGCTTGCGAGTACTTAACTTCCATATCACTTTTTTGCCCGACATTCAATGGTGTGAATGTCCAACTTTGAAACTTCGACGAAACTTCACCATCGTCCATCATTGTCTTCACTGAGCTATTATCTTACAGAAGACTCAGCTGAACTCCACTGGTAACGGCTTCTCACTAGAACTTCAGGAAATTCCTCCTGGAGACCGTCACCAGTGAGCATATGATCGTGGATACTAGGACGAAACGGTCGTTCAGTGCTTGCAGGTTTGCCACAGTGGTCTAGTTTCAATTCACTCATGAATTCAACTATTTAATAAGATGAGTGTCAATATAAGAAGCTGGTAAAATCGACAATAAATATCTACTCGTAAATTACAGATCATGTTGCTTCTCAAAGATAAGTGTGAACAGTTATACTAGTCAATAAATTATAAATACGAAGTAAAAAATATTTGTAGGTCCTGGGTTCGAATCTCGTGAGGCAGAATCGTGGATGCGCATTGCTGAGGAGTCCCATACTAGGGCGAGACGTCCATCAAGTGCTTCCAGGTTCGCCCTGGTGGTCTAGTTTCATTTGACTCATGAATTCAACTATTAAATTATTATAATATCCACCAAACCCCTCTCAGAGAAGTTCTACTCACAATCTTCCTGCTCAGAGTTATTTAAATTTGGAATAGTATAATTAGTTTTAAATTGACACAAATCACAAATTAGTGTGGCATGTTGATGATAGCGTAAATGAATTGACTGTAGTTATGTTGTTTATTGCTAAATCTTATGCGTTCATATGTGTTGTACTTTAATTTTTTTTGTTCAGAGATATGGCAATATTAGTACTTATGTTTAAGATTAGGCACTTTAGGGGAGCAAAGACCTCCTCCTTAATTCGCCATTGAGGCCAGTTCTGAGCAATACCTTCCAGTGTTTTTCAGTTTTAATGCATTCTTTTAATTTCTGCTTGCAGCTCTCTATGCAAAGCCTTCTTCGATCTTCCTTTTTTCCCTTTTTCCTTCAAGGTTCTATGTTGGACTTGCTTTATAATTTAGATATTTATTTACTTATTCATTTTATTGAATACATAAATATTGGTACAAAGGGGCACCAATTAGATATACACCACACAATAACAATGCGAATGGGAAGAGATAGGGGTGTAAAATTCGTATTAGAAAAAGGGGAACAAAAAGGAACAGAAATTAGTGTATGGTAGTATAATAATAATAATAATAATAATAATAATAATAATAATAATATAGAGGCAGTTCAGTTAGCGAAGGTACAACCAGAAAGAATTCTTCTTTTAAGTAAAGAAGTTACATCCATTTTTTATGAAGGACGTTGAAGTACTTTACAGCAGGATTGCCACTGGCTTCTATTCTAAGCAATATCTGATAACGTCTCCAGACACTGTTTACCATCTCTAGGAACCCAGCCAGGGAGACGTGGAGGACCAACAGATGACAGCTCTTTGCAACTTTCTTTCATACCACGACTCCATGTCATACACTACCCACCTCTTCGCTTTTTCCAACCAGTCATAGCATCGTCAAATAATGCACGACGTTGAATTCTCTGGGATGACATTCGTAGAACATGTCCAAGTCACCGAAGTCGATGTTTCAAGATAGTGACATCAACTGAATTATCGCCTCTGTGCTCAAACACACGATGTCGAACCTCTGCATTACTAACATGGTGTTGCCACTGGATGTCAGCAATCCTTCGGAAACAAAGATGATCAAACACAGAGTGTCGTCTAACATCCTGAACTTGGAGAGACCAGGTTTCACAAGTATAGAGCAGAACTGCTTCCACTGATCTTTTACAGACAGACTAACATCACGAAGGCGCCTATGATGGTCCAGATTGCCATAAGCCGCTCTGGCTTTCACTATACGTGAATCGATCTCATCACTCACGCCACCACCAGTATTTATGTAGCTACCTAGATACACGAACTTCGCAGTTACACCGTCCTTCAATAGACAATCCCAGAGAACAGTCCTGTCCAATAAATTGAAGGTAGTCCTGGTGTCAAGAAACACTACGAGTTTTGGCCTGTGATAAGTATGACGGTGTTCTAACATTTGGCGGGGGGTGAAGATATGATCAATACATCATCGACCAGAACGAAACCCAGCCTGCTCCTCACGAGTCAATCTTTCTCGGGTTTCGAACAACCTACGAGGTATGACGGAAGCCAATAGCTTGGACGCAATCGGAAGTAGACTTATCCTCCGATAGTTGTTACAGGAACGACTTGAACCCTTTTTAAAGATAGGGAAAACTATCGACTCATTCCATAATGTTGGAAGACTCTTTAACTTCCAAATCTTTGTAAACAACGTCGTCAATTACTTAGTCAAAAAGTCACCACCATCTTTAAAAAGAGCCGGAAGTAAGTCGTCTGAACCTGGTGATTTGTAGCACTACGAGAGTTGGAGTTGCTCGCGGACTTCGACCTCATTTGGTGGACCAGTCGTCACAGGCCATGGGGAGCAGGACAGTCTGATCGATGTTGTCGGAGCAGCAGGCCAGTTGAACTGCCCTTCGAAGAGTTCTGCCCATTGTCCAAAACGTCGATTGTTTCACTCACACCAGACTTCTTGCTGCCAGTGGCTCGGATGAGTTGGAAGAGATTACGGTAATTACCAGATGCAGCTGCTGCTTCCAGCTCATTAGCACACTCCGACCACCAGGCTTCTCGGTCCTTACGCAAGCCCTGCCCGACTTCATCACACAACAGCCTTTGTTTGTGGCCAAACTCACGGTCACCCGGAGTAGACCGATGGACTTCAATGAGTTGTAAGGAACCAGAAGAAACCCAGTGCTTGTAAGCGGGACGTTTCGCGAAGCCGCAAGCGGCTTTGCTCGCCATTTTCATGGCGTCGTGAAGTTGCAACCAATGCTCATCTATACTTTTCCGTGGAATGGTAGCTAGCCTAGAAGCTAGCTCGGTTCGATACTTACTAACAACAGAAGTTGCAAACAATTTGCTGACATCAATCCGTTGGGGGCGGTCACTTCGTTGGCCACTGAAAAGTAAGGTAAGATTGGCGCAGACCAAGGCATGGTCAGAGTCCAGGTAGGTACTCCAAAAGGAGCGGCAGTCTTGTACACAACCACACCAGCGGTAGCTGATCTTGATGTGATCAATCTGAATCTAGGCTTGAGATACAGAGGGAGGACGCCAGGTGGCACATCGGCGATGACTGTGCCGGAAGTTAGTGCTAGCCAGAAACAGGTTGTAGTCTGTGCATAGTTGCAGTAGATGGTCTCCGTTGTCTGTCTTGCGACCAACAAGTCCCCACCGGCCACCTAAACGACTCTCTTCTGTGCCTAGACGCCTGACCTAAGCATTCAAGTCTCAGGCTAGTACCAAAATATCTGTCAAACTCACTTTCTGGAGAAGAACAGTTAACCGGTGGTAGAATTCATCATTGATTGCATCCGGGCTGCAATCTGTAGGAGTATAGGCGGAGATGACGAAAAGACATCGTTCCTCACGCCGATTTCTTCTCACTTTGATGAAACTTTCTAATCTAACAGCACATAACCGACTGTTAATGGGGATCCAATCGACTAGTGCTGCCTCAGCTCGAGCGCTTAGTGAGACAGCAACGCCAGCAAGACCAGACGAAGATGCCACAGGGTCCCCGGATAAGCGCACGTAAAACAAGCTTTTTGAAGCGACAGATGGAGAGTGGATTTGTAGTACTTCGCCAGAGTCTTAAATATGGGTCTCGGACAGACAACAAACGTCGATATTAAGACTTTCCAAAGACATAGCCAGCCCTATCTGTTGTCCAATCTGTATTAGTGTGCTAACGTTGAAGGTAGCCAGTTTGAATGGTGCACGTGGTTTCAGAAAGACTATCAATATTCGTACTCGGTGAAAGCACTCAACTTTTGACCAGGCAGTGACTCGAGATCGCTTGGATAGAACAGGGTTCCGACCACAGGCGAGCTGCTGCCTAAGTTGAAAAATGAGGATACGAAAAGTGAGAATAAAAGAGAGTAGATAATTGATGTAGCGTATAAAAAGATAAAAATAAAAATGAATATTGTCAAATGAATATGAATTGTCCGAAGTCTAAATGAAGCGAAAAAACAGTATTTCCAGTAATTATTGTCATTTCACTTTATTTGTGTGTGATCTGTGATACTACCTGGGCACCCAGAATGAGTCAGGTGGTTTTCTTAGGGGGCCACACCCGGAGCCTTCGACCTCAAGGTCTAGTTCACAGGACAATGGAGCAGCTTCATACAGTGGAAACGTTTTAACATATGTACTGAAGATTCAGACTTCGATTTTAGCTGACAGTTGTATTACGAACATTACTAAGGAGAATACTATGATTAGTGGTAATAATAAACTAACTTCGTCAAATAACGGGGATATTATGGATCAAATTACGCGTATTCTGAATTGTCATATGCACTCACTCAATTGGATTCATCATAACACACGTAAGTCTTCTAATGTTATAATCTGTAGTAATCATATTTATAAAAACCAGTGTTAAGTTACTTCTTACGCCTGTTACCCATAGTGGAGCATAGGCCGTCTATCAGGATTCTTCAACCAAGTCTGTCCGGGTCTCTCCTTTCCAGTTGTTGCCAATTGCTATTCATTCTTTTGATATCTGTCTCCGATTCCTAGTGTAGTGAGCCCTTTTGTTTGCCTCTTTTCCTTTTGTCGTCAGGATTCTAAGTTAGGGATTGCCTTCTGCGTATTCTGGGTAAATAACCTTATTAATTCCTGTAACTTTTCTGGTGGTTGTGGTAGTGCTCCACATTTCAGTTTCCTACAATAAAACTATCTTGATGTTTGCATTGAAGATTCTGGCTTTGATGTTGGCTAACAGTTGTTTTGAGTTCCGTATAATCTTAAATTCTAGGAATGCTGTTCTTGTTTATCCAATCCATACCTTCATATCTACATCAGCCCCTCCCTGTTTATCGATGATGCCTTCTAAATATGAGAAAGCTTCGACATCGTTCAGAGTTTCTTAGTTGAATGTAGTTGACTTGATGCTCTCTACGTTGTATTTTAGGATCTTGCGTTGAGGCCTACTGATACAGAGGTCACTGCTACATTAGCTGGCGTGACCGGCATTTGTTGATGTGTGTGAGATAGAAGAGCTAGGTCATCTGCAAATTCCACATCGTCTAGCTGCATGCAAGCTGTCCACTGTATTCCGTGCTTCCTGAGATTTTGTGGTCTTTATAATGCAATCGACCACCCGAAGAAAGAAAAAAGTAGAGAGTAAGCAACCTTGTCTGAAACCGGCCCTCACTTGGAATGTGTCTGTCAGTTGTCCTTTATGCATCACTTTGCACTGTAGTCTGTCGTATGAATTCCGTATGATGCCAACGTTCTTCTCATGTACACCATAGTGTCAATGAAGGTTACACGAAGTTCTCCTATTTACACTGTCGAATGCTTTCTCATATTCAAGAAAGTTGATGTCTAGTGACGAATTCCATTCAGCTGATTGTTTAACGATGATCCGTAGTGTTGCGATTTGGTCTGTAATCGATTAATCCTCACGAAATCTACCCTGTTGATCTCGAAATCGAGTGTCTACTGAATCCTCGTTTGGTTCAACGGCACTGTTGGGAATGGTATTTCGGTGCTTCTATATTTTTCATACTTGCTCATGTTTGCATGTTTGCAGGTACTTCTTTGTCTGACTTAAGTGCTTCAGTCGGTATATTGTCAGGTTCTGCTTCTTTCCTACTCTTGATTTGTCTGACAGTCATCCTGACTTCTTCGGTCGTTGGTGGGATGACATTTATAGGAAGGTCTGTGCGTGCTGCTTCGATGTCTTGTAGGTTCGATGGGATTGGTCTACTCAGGAGTTCTTCAGAGTGCTTTACTCACCCGTTCCGCTGTTCTTGAGTCTCAAAGATTTCCTTGCTTTCTCTGTTGTTGACTGGTCTCTCTGGTTTGCTATATTTCCCTCTAGTTTCTTCGTTGCAACACATGGTTTCTCATATTCCCTTCTCATGCAGCTTTTTCCACTACCATTGCTAGGTCTTTTACGTATTTCTGCTCATCGGCTTTAATGTTCCTTTTCATTTATTTGTTTGCTTCTAAGTATTCGCACTGTGCATTGGCTTTCTCGTTATCACCCATTCCAACCTTGATGTTTAGGTCTCCCTTCAGGATGGTCAGTTTCTCTCCTGGTCACTTCCCTACGATCAACTTCAGCCTCTCATAAAATCGATTTTTATCGTCTTTACTGCTATCATTGGTGGGTGCATAACATTGGATAGCATACAACGTGATTTCCACCTTCTTTGTCTCAGTTCAACTACCTTACTGTGCAAAGCATTTAGTTCTTCGTGACCAGAGTGCAACAGCATCTCACTCGAATCTATACCTTTTGTCCAACTTAGTTCCATTGGGTTTCACCAGCCTCGTGTCTTCAGAAGAATCACCGGGGCTTGGGATTGGCAGTAACTCTAGAAGAGCTATACGTATAGTTACACGACATCAGGACCATAAAATTTCTGTTATTTCATTATTTCCATTAGAAGATATGATTATTGTTTGAGAAAGAATCTTTCCTAAATGACAATTCTTTACTTTCGATGAGTAATTTAAACCTATTACTAACTGATCATTTTCATGTTACACTTGAAAGAATACATTTTAACATATTTTTTGCGCTTCAAATTAGTATTACTTATGATCATATTGATATTATCTATTTCAGAGTTGTTTCATGATGTTTGATCATGTTTTCCTTGTAGTAAACTATGCATTTGAAACTCATATCATTTTCATTATGCTCGTTGTCACAATTTTGTAAAGGTTGGAAGTTAAGCAAAATCTCCAAAGCTTTATAGGATCTATGACCTGAAATTCAAATGACCCTGAACAGGAATCATTGGATTTAAACAGAAAATGGATTCAATGTCACTTATTACTATCTGCAGCAATAATTCAGATTTATTGTAGAAGTCAATTACTAGTCCAAGAAGGGAACTCTGAGCAAGAAGATTGTGAGTAGAACTTCTCTGAGAGGGGTTTGGTGGATATTATAATAATTTAATAGTTGAATTCATGAGTCAAATGAAACTAGACCACCAGGGCGAACCTGGAAGCACTTGATGGACGTCTCGCCCTAGTATGGGACTCCTCAGCAATGCGCATCCACGATTCTGCCTCACGAGATTCGAACCCAGGACCTACAAATATTTTTTACTTCGTATTTATAATTTATTGACTAGTATAACTGTTCACACTTATCTTTGAGAAGCAACATGATCTGTAATTTACGAGTAGATATTTATTGTCGATTTTACCAGCTTCTTATATTGACACTCATCTTATTAAATAGTTGAATTCATGAGTGAATTGAAACTAGACCACTGTGGCAAACCTGCAAGCACTGAACGACCGTTTCGTCCTAGTATCCACGATCATATGCTCACTGGTGACGGTCTCCAGGAGGAATTTCCTGAAGTTCTAGTGAGAAGCCGTTACCAGTGGAGTTCAGCTGAGTCTTCTGTAAGATAATAGCTCAGTGAAGACAATGATGGACGATGGTGAAGTTTCGTCGAAGTTTCAAAGTTGGACATTCACACCATTGAATGTCGGGCAAAAAGTGATATGGAAGTTAAGTACTCGCAAGCAAGACAGAACATCCTGGGTTCAAGTCCCACCAGTGGAATCGTCGATGCGCACTTCTGAGGAATCCCATACTAGTAAGGAATAGACCGTCAAATACTTCCACGTTTTCAGTCGTATTCCAGCTTAGATTGACTCGTCAATTCAATTGTCAATTGACAGAATTACCAATCACAATAATATTAACCACAAAATCCCATCAACTACTTTACAGAATGGGAGAAGTTACCTAAAATGCAAAATAAATCATAATAATATACAAGCCGATATAAAATGATAGTTTACAATAAAATTCATTATCATAAGTCCATTCTATTTTATTCTAATCTATGCCAATCTGTTTTTCTTCATTAAATATCTACACTCTAATTTACTTATTGAATTACTGGAATTCCTAACTTCTTAACCTAATAGAAATATGAAAAGAAAATGGAACAAAACAAATTTACTTTAAGTACGTGCCACTATCATAAGGAAGATAGTCTATGAGAAACAATAGATAGTTTCATTTTTGTTTGTTGTTGTTGTTTGTTTTGTCATAATGAGACAGTATTCTCATATATCAGGTTCCGAAGGTCAATCTATTGTTCATTCGCCCACGTAACGTAATCATATTTGGTGGTATTATTATTATTATTATTATTATTATTATTATTCAAGATAAATTTCTACAGAAATATTCATCTTAATTCTCTTTATATGACATTCTAACGTTGATCAGTGTTGATTTCTTACATGCAATCGTCACCTCCTCTAAATTGGTTTCTTCTCAGTCAACTTAGTAATTTCATGAAAGCAATTGTCAGATTGTTTAGTGATTGATTCTTGGTAAGTGTGATGCGGAGTGGTCGATCGATGCTGAGACATGCTTCCTATTTGCCGGACAAACTTGCTACTTGAGTGAGAATACAAGTGGTGAATAGGGAAGTGTTTAGTATATTGCTGTGATCTGACTCCAATTAGAACGTATGCTGATTGTTGTAGAAATATACATGCCTTCAATCCTCGTATATAACTATCGACTCAATTCACGTTGGACAATAACGGAATAAAGCAAGTCAAATACGAGAATGCATTTTGAATTGATATATTTCGAACACTCATTGATGCAGACAGACAATCAGAGAAACGGAGTGAAGAGAGCGAAGTGAACAAGACGAGACGAGACTAGACGAAACGGAACGGAACGAAATGAAGCGAAACGAAGTGAGGCGTAGAGGAGAAGGTGAGTGAGCGAACTCGTTTCGATTAGGCGTGACTCAATATTTATATTCAGACAAGAATAATGGATATCAGACTGACACGTGATGAATAGGGTAAGCAATGAGCACATATACGATCATATAAGGGTTGTCAGAAATTACTTCCTAATGCTTGTTACCCTCACTGGTGCATAGGCTGCCGACCAACATTCTCCAACTCACTCTATCCTGATCCTTCTTTTCTAGTTCTATCCAATTCTTGTTCATTCTTCTCATGTATGCCTTCATTTCTTGGCGTTATGTGTTCTTTAGTCTTTCTCTTCTTATTTTTCCTTGAGGATTCTAAGTGAACGCTTATGACGCAGTCGTGTGCTTTCCTCAATGTCTATCCTATCGACTTCCAGCTCTTCTTTCTGATTTCTTCCTCCTCTGGAATCTGGTTTGATCTCTCTCACGGTAGGTTGTTGCTGATAATGTCTGACCAACGGATTCGAAGTATTTTGCGTAGACAACTGTTAATAAACACTTGTATCTTCTGGATGATGGGTTTCGTAGTTCTCCAAGTTTCCACCTTATACTACAGATTGTCTTGACCTTTGTATTGAAAATTCTGATTTTGGTGTTGGTTGATAGACAGTTGTTTTGAGTTTCAGATATTCTTCACTTGTAGATGTGCTGCTTTTGTTTCGCCGACTCGCGCCTTCACATCTGTATCAGATCCACCGTGCTCATCAATGATGCTGCCCAGCTATGTAAAGGTTTTTACATCCTCCAAAGCTTCTCCGTCAAGTATGATTTGATTGATGCATGTCCTGTTGTATCCATTTGTGTAGGTTGAGACCTACTGTTGCTAAAGCTGCAGCTGCGATAGAAGAGCCAGATCACCTGTGAATTCTAGATCGTCCAGCTGCATCCTAGATGTACACTGTATACAGTGCTTCATCCCAGATGTTAACGTCTTCATAATCCAGTCGCTCACAAAGAAAAAGAGAGAGGATGACAGTAAGCAACCTTGTGTAACGCTGGCAATTACTTCAAATGAGTTTGTAAGCTGTCCTCAATGTACGATTTAGCAGTTTAATTCATCGTAAGAATTCCGTATGATGTTGACTATCTTCTCAGGCACGTGATTCAGTATTTATATTCAGGAAAGAATAAGTTACAGACAGACGTCAGTATGATGATAGTGATGATGATGATCATATTTCGACTCTCACCGACCACTTCGCACAGTGTTTTCAGACTTTCTTAGTGGAACAGAAAACTGAAAATACAAACGTCTTTCAGATATTATGGTTAACTGATTAGTTCACTACTCAGCTGTCAATAAGAAACGGCTCGTTTGGATCATCCAAATTCTTACACGTGTCAAATTTATTCACTATTCGTTTGTACATGCGAACAATGAACAAATCACGTGATAGATTTCAATGAAATAAACTGTCACCTGACAAAAGTCTGAACAGTAATGAACAACTCCAGACCGATCGTTCCACAACATGGAAGTTGTAATGCAATTTCACAGTGCTTATATCTGAATGTTGGAGAGTGGTGTAGACGTCAAATTTTAACTTACTGATATTGACTTGTTCCGTAAACTACCATTTTTGATAGAGCACTGTATTGATCATGTAATATAAAGTGCAACATTCACAATGTCTTACCGATGACATCCAACCAGTCAGCATAGATAATGAAAAATACCATGCGTCCTCATCATCATTATCATCGTCACCATTAAATTGTAATTTGTAATTATTACCTTATGTGTGAATTGAATTACAACGCTTATGAAGGCATATGATTTGGCAATGAACAAGATAAACACGGTCAATTCACTTACGCTATCATTAACATTCCACACTAATTTGTGATTTGATTATGTCAATTTTAAACTAAATTATGGTATTTGTTTAGTTAATAAACTCAAATAAACAAATTTCATCAAAGCAATTTGCATTCATTCATCTATTCATTCAATAATTAGTCTTGGAAATCTAAAAGTCTACTCCAGGTCAACTTACTCTGGCTTCATTTACATTCCTTGTGTATGTTAGAATGTCCCAGTGTAATTACTCTATGGTCATACACTACCATTGAATATTCAAGAGTAATAATCAGTCTGAAATGTAGTTGAAGATTTCTGGTAAGATTTATAATTGAAGAAATTGAAATTCAAGATTTGATGTAGGGAAGCACATCTGACTGAATTATATAAATGTATCGTTTCAACAATACTGTCCATCATGGATGGATTGATGGTGCCGTCACCATTCCTAATGATGAAACGAATGGTTCATTCATCATCAGAATGACTACTCACATGATATGAAAATTCTCACTTTTAACAAAAGCGTATTCTTTCAATGGAACAAGACTGAATTAGTTTAGTGTGAAATGAGTAGTTACACAAACAGTGAAATAGAGTTCCTTTTAACCAACAACTCACACATCTAACACTCATGGCACTGCTAATGAATGCCAATCAGTTTATAGTTGTGAATATGATCAGATCATGTTTATGCACTAATCACCATTTAATAATTCCAATGTACCATAATTATTTTCACCAGTAACTATCTGCAGCACAACTTAGCACAAGGTGAATAATCTCAATTTAGTCAACTATGAATGCACACAATCTGTCCGATTATAATAATTAATGCCTAACACATTGCAACAAGTAGTTGCATGTTTCCCTGATGACAACAATCATCTGTATTTCATTTCATACAATAAATCCTTGTGAATTATCAAGCAACGTAATCGAGTGAAGAACTTGAGTAAATAACACTAGAATACCGTTATTCCTGTAATACAATCAGTGGAACAATGTTTCTTGATAATTCGACTCATAATTCGACTTTCTATCAGGTCGATAGATGACGAGACATCTGAGTGTTGATGAACTCCGAATAGGTTCAATTGTTTTTCATTCTTCATCTATTCATAATTACAATTGAGTGAGTTGAATCAAGTCTCGATTTTGTCTCCACAATCTTCATCAATGATGAGTAAATCTTTGTCAGATCACACAATCGAGTCGTCTCCAATACAATATTCCAGAGTCATCATCCTCTTTACTCACAAATATTCCTTCAGTGTCCTCAATTCAACTGCATTACAATAAACTGGCACCCGGGCACCATCACAGCCCTCACACATATCAAAAGAGATTTGTGTGGTGCATATGTATTTGGTGCCTCTTTGTATTAATATCTATGTGTTAAAATGTGAATTACGATGAAGCCTTTCACACAATTCACTACTCTGTGATCAAATATCCATCTCATCATGCTCATTGACAATATCCTTATTATTTCGAACTGATTAAACGAAGTGACTTCTTTGTGACAATGAAATACAATGAATTCAACATATTCTTCAAGCAATCTCATTCTCGATTTCCTCCTATAGAATTATTATCATAATTCGACTTTCTATCAAGTCGATAGTTGATTGGTTAACGCGACGAGACATCTGGTTGGATGATCAACTGTATGCTTCACTCTATATAATCTCAGTAATTTCTTCTTCATTGTGAATAAATTATTTGACAACGTTGAAATGACTACACGTGATTACAAAAGTGACTGCATAATTGTAAGTTTTCAAATTGTTTTCACTATCTGTTTACCTGTGTTTTCAATTAGTTTGATGATAGTTATGAAGGATATTCAGCGAAGAATTTCACTTTACCAGAAATCTATGAAAAACATATTTCAACCATTTTGGTTCCAAGTGGAATGATTGAGAATCGTTTGGAAAGAATGTCTATTGATATACTGAGTGATTATGAGAAATCTGGTGTACAATCTGTCTACGTGATTTGTATATTGAAAGGAGGTTTCAAATTTGCTTCCGACTTATTCAAAGCATTACAAGAGTATTCATTTACACGTCGAAATTACATAAAAGTTAGTATTGACTTCGTCGCTGCAAGTACATACGTTGTAAGTAGTAATGACATTTTGTGAATTAATGTCTATCAATTTATTCAGGATGATTCAGTAGGTCATGATACCAAAATCACTCCGTGTACAAATATGGAGAAGTTCAGAGATAAGGTAGGTTGAGCGGAAATGGAGAGAATTTATCATGATCATTTGGTTGTTCTGTATAGGATGTACTCATTGTGGAAGATATGGTTGACACGGGCACAAGTTTAAACGAACTGGAGAGATTTAGAAGAAATACGAACCGAAATCTGTTCGTTCAGCATGGTATGTTGTGTTGATGTTGTTCTCTTATTTTGTATTATCACCGAATGCATTCGAAGTGAGTGTTATGTGTATGTTGAGTTGGATGTTAACAGGTTGAACAAGTGGATTCATTGTCTAGTAGATCTTTTATACATTTAATTCGAAAGACACTGAATGTGTAGAAATCAATTGTTTATCTTGATAGTAAGTACTACTGATGTGGTGTGACAGATTTGTGAGTTTATTTGTGTGCATTTAGTAAATAATCGATAATGGTTGTCACGTACACTAGAATCGTTGAAATGCGCGGTATCTTTGAGACACAGTGTAAAGAGAGATAAATGTCGTCGTATTTCACATTGATTCCAACGTGTTATGATTGAACACTGAATCACGTAAACAGTCAGTAGGATGCTTTAAGTACTGGATCGATCGACTGCTGATACTCAACAGCTTGACCTAATTTGTATGCATTTTCACATTGACAATCACTAAACCAATTACTTTGATTTTAATAGTTGTGCAATAACATGTGTTGATGTCATTTTTCAATTGAATCACAGTTTACTGGTCAAAAGAATAGCCGAGGTTCCTGGGTATAAACCAACCTGTAAGTCTTCAATACTGAAATTGTTCGTAACAGAACTATCATTGTATTTGTGCAAATGTTAATTTGTTTGTATCTCTACTTATGCGTATTATGGCTGACTAGATTAGTGTTCAAGTGTATGTAAATTGAATCGTTCTAGGTTCGAAGATGTGAGTCATCGAATGAAGATCTGATCTTGTCAGAATCATTTCAATAGTACAACAGAATCTGTTGGAGATAGACGTTGTGAGCTAATTCATTGAACAAGTATTCATAGAGTCAGAGTGGGACATCATCCACTGGTTTATTGTTAGATGGAACCCGATCATCACTGAACAACAAAGAACTACTGTGTTTTTGGCCGGTTGTGTAATAATACCTATTGACCGTGTTCCAGTTCCATTTCTAAAGAAAATTTATTCACAGTGTTCCTGATCACTGATAACACATCCAACCAGAAATATAGCAACCGTGTAAGAGAATTCAACAGTCAATTCTTTCCTCACAAGTTATTTTGATCTCTGTTAAAATTAAACCAAGTGTATATTTGAGTCACTCAAAACCACATTAAGTGGTTCATTCAGAGATCAATTGTCACGACGTGCAAAGTAAAACTGTGTAACACGAGTGTAGTCTACTTTTGATCAGACACGCATCATTACTCGTCATTTTAACGTATTCCATCAAACTGATTCGTATCAAATGGCATTTTGTAGATGTTGGCTTCGAAGTACCGAATGTATTCATAGTTGGTTATGGTATCGACTACAACGATCGCTTCCGTGAATTGCCAGTAAGTGAATTGGACGAATGGATAATTTGTTGTTTTCCCATTTATGTTTGTTATTATATGTGGAACGATCAAGTTGGTTGTGTGGAGTAACATGTGTTGGAGATTGATGAGTGGGCATGAATGTGAGCGAGTTATTACGTTGGCCAACAAGAAAACGGACAATGTATCACTTGAATGAATGAATGAATGAGATGAGATGAGTCAAATTTGCTTTCACATTGTTCAGAGAAGATATAAATATTGTTCACTTTTTCTCCTTTGATTATTTCCTCTCCTCTCAAGCATGTCTGTGCAGTGAACGATGAAGGTAAACGTGAATTCCTTGGCCAAGGTTAACATCTCTCTCGAGCTTCGTTTAACCGTGTATTAACCGAGAAAATAATCAGATTTGTGTCGAACGTTCCATCTTTAAATGTCATCACGTATACATTAAAGAAAATGTATATTTTATACAGAAGAGAATTTATTTTGTACTATTTTTGCAAAAATATTTGTTTTTTGACAGATGTACTTTGGTCTTTTGAATTTATTTCCTAATTAGTTCAGTATGTCTAATTTACACAAAGACTATTATGATTGAGAAGCCTACTAGTTCCCATTTTGCTTTCAACTGCCCATTTAGCTAAATATTTGCAAAACAGTTCATGCTGCGCTTAATCATACAAATAAAACATCTTACGATGTTCAATAAATACTCCCACTGAGACATTGAATATTCAAGTTTTGCGAAGAAATATTTCGTCTCAATTAGTTCTTCATCAAGACTCTATACTAATATGTAGGTTTGACAAATGAGTAGAAAACCGATATCAATTAGATGATTTCGAGTCAATTTAACAATGTAACAGTCAGTTAGTAACCATACAGTGTGTTCATATTCACGCAAATATCTATTTTATGAAACGTGGAAAATATTCAGCATTAACAGCGAACCTCACTAGAAATCACTCTGAGACCATAATTCATGGACGAACTTTGAGCGACGCTAAAACGACCTTGAGAATGTCCACTTACATACTAAGGCAATATGAGGGTTGTAAGCCAGTGTGAGGAATTAGGATTAATATTTACAGTTGATAGAACCAAACCTTATTGACCTCATATCTGATGTCGCTGATCCTCACCATCTAGTCAGCTCTAGTGGACTCTCTACTCAATGCGGGAAATATGCTTTAAATAGAGTCAAACTAACTGTAACTTGGGAATATGAGGACCCAACGTTATTTCGTGGGGAGGATGAAGTCATAAAATTTGAAGCTGGATCTCAACACAGAGTCTTCAAAAAAGAAGGGCAGGTGATATGATGGAAAGAAAAGTCAATTTTCGATTGATTTTCTCATTATGAGTTTTGTTCAATAATACTTCCATTCTGATTCAATGTGATGATTACCCGGTCTAGTATTTGTTTTGTTTCTCTCGTATGATATTTTATTATATATAATATACGATATTCTTGTATTCCATTGACATGAACTATGCTCTATATGTGATTTGTTATAACTGATGTGATTTGATCCTAATTATTATTCAAAATGGATGTACAATCATTATATAACTGAGTGTATTTTCTACTAGAATAGTCGTCGTCGTCGTCGTCGAGTTTTGGGGTTAATAACTCACCAACTATACCAGTCTTTGTGTTTTTACTTTCGTGTCGTGGGAATTGCAGAGGTGCCTCGTTCCGAGTATAAGTGATAAGCGTTTCCGACATAACAATCAGCGACGATCAGATACAAAAAGTAGCATTGAAAGAGCCTAGACAATAAGCATTCAAGCGACAAATTATAACAATCAGCTGAACAGACATCTGAGCAAACCGTTAGTTGTATGGTTTTGTCGGCAACAATTCAGTGGTGATTATACGCGAAGGTATGCCAAATAGTGGGATCGTAGGTTTACAAAAGTAGACGATTAATGTGCATTACACTTGTCTAGACAACATGTTTTGTTTGGGTAAGGTTACTACTTAACAGATCATGGAGTAATAATAGTCTGTGATGTGTAGTAGTCGAATGGGATTCGTGTACGTAACTTTGTAGTGGATTGGTCTACCAATCCGTTCAATAAGTGTGTAGTATCAGGTATTTTTGGGAAATCAGAAGAATAAAAATAGTAATATTCGAGATAATAATACTGAATTTTATTGTATTATTATGATCTGAATTGAAATGAAGTGAAGTGTAAAGTAATATAGAACTAGGAACATATTGAGCTGTTTCCTGATATGAACACTTACGATCCTGTTATTTTTCCTTACATCATTCCCTGTGTAAGATGTGTTAGTATTGTACATATCGACTTTGTTTCAGTTAATGGTTTTTGCAGTTAATGTAATTTAATCAATTTATTTCGGTGTACATAATATGAATAATGTAGTGGTAAATAAATAATACTGACTTCATTAGTTTTCTTGGACACACCCTGACAAAAGGCACTCGATCACTCGTCCGCACCAGATCACTATTACGTATACCGGGCCATGCATCCCTATCAATAACTAGTCAGCTTTGATCATATGTTTCTCGACAATTCGACTTTTTTGTAAATATATATTTGAACTCCTCCATCCCTGAATTCTGGTTAGACTGGCTTTGGGATGCTCGATTATAAAAGTGTTGCGAAAAACAACGTTTTCAGAACCTTATTACTTGCAACTTCTTTACTACTGTTTAAGATTTTAGTGAATTCGAACTTGTGAGCGTAACCATACCCTTGTAGCGCTCAATAAAATAACAGAATCAAGTATTTTCGGGCACTTCTTGTTCATTTATTGAGTAATTTTCAAACATATAAGAACAAGAATTTCACTGGCAATTGTGTGTCAATCATCTGAAGCTATCCATGTCTTCTATAAATACGTCACTGTGGCTTGTCTCAGATTTCCGAATTAAGATATTTGATGAAGTGAAAATTAGAGCATGAAATGAAATTCATAGCAAAAATTATACTCTCACAACCAGTACTCACTCGGGAAATTTCCCAAAAACACCTGATACTACACACTTATTGAACGGATTGGTAGACCAATCCACTACAAAGTTACGTACACGAATCCCATTCGACTACTACACATCACAGACTATTATTACTCCATGATCTGTTAAGTAGTAACCTTACCCAAACAAAACATGTTGTCTAGACAAGTGTAATGCACATTAATCGTCTACTTTTGTAAACCTACGATCCCACTATTTGGCATACCTTCGCGTATAATCACCACTGAATTGTTGCCGACAAAACCATACAACTAACGGTTTGCTCAGATGTCTGTTCAGCTGATTGTTATAATTTGTCGCTTGAATGCTTATTGTCTAGGCTCTTTCAATGCTACTTTTTGTATCTGATCGTCGCTGATTGTTATGTCGGAAACGCTTATCACTTATACTCGGAACGAGGCACCTCTGCAATTCCCACGACACGAAAGTAAAAACACAAAGACTGGTATAGTTGGTGAGTTATTAACCCCAAAACTCGACGACGACGACGACGACTATTCTAGTAGAAAATACACTCAGTTATATAATGATTGTACATCCATTTTGAATAATAATTAGGATCAAATCACATCAGTTATAACAAATCACATATAGAGCATAGTTCATGTCAATGGAATACAAGAATATCGTATATTATATATAATAAAATATCATACGAGAGAAACAAAACAAATACTAGACCGGGTAATCATCACATTGAATCAGAATGGAAGTATTATTGAACAAAACTCATAATGAGAAAATCAATCGAAAATTGACTTTTCTTTCCATCATATCACCTGCCCTTCTTTTTTGAAGACTCTGTGTTGAGATCCAGCTTCAAATTTTATGACTTCATCCTCCCCCACGAAATAACGTTGGGTCCTCATATTCCCAAGTTACAGTTAGTTTGACTCTATTTAAAGCATATTTCCCGCATTGAGTAGAGAGTCCACTAGAGCTGACTAGATGGTGAGGATCAGCGACATCAGATATGAGGTCAATAAGGTTTGGTTCTATCAACTGTAAATATTAATCCTAATTCCTCACACTGGCTTACAACCCTCATATTGCCTTAGTATGTAAGTGGACATTCTCAAGGTCGTTTTAGCGTCGCTCAAAGTTCGTCCATGAATTATGGTCTCAGAGTGATTTCTAGTGAGGTTCGCTGTTAATGCTGAATATTTTCCACGTTTCATAAAATAGATATTTGCGTGAATATGAACACACTGTATGGTTACTAACTGACTGTTACATTGTTAAATTGACTCGAAATCATCTAATTGATATCGGTTTTCTACTCATTTGTCAAACCTACATATTAGTATAGAGTCTTGATGAAGAACTAATTGAGACGAAATATTTCTTCGCAAAACTTGAATATTCAATGTCTCAGTGGGAGTATTTATTGAACATCGTAAGATGTTTTATTTGTATGATTAAGCGCAGCATGAACTGTTTTGCAAATATTTAGCTAAATGGGCAGTTGAAAGCAAAATGGGAACTAGTAGGCTTCTCAATCATAATAGTCTTTGTGTAAATTAGACATACTGAACTAATTAGGAAATAAATTCAAAAGACCAAAGTACATCTGTCAAAAAACAAATATTTTTGCAAAAATAGTACAAAATAAATTCTCTTCTGTATAAAATATACATTTTCTTTAATGTATACGTGATGACATTTAAAGATGGAACGTTCGACACAAATCTGATTATTTTCTCGGTTAATACACGGTTAAACGAAGCTCGAGAGAGATGTTAACCTTGGCCAAGGAATTCACGTTTACCTTCATCGTTCACTGCACAGACATGCTTGAGAGGAGAGGAAATAATCAAAGGAGAAAAAGTGAACAATATTTATATCTTCTCTGAACAATGTGAAAGCAAATTTGACTCATCTCATCTCATTCATTCATTCATTCAAGTGATACATTGTCCGTTTTCTTGTTGGCCAACGTAATAACTCGCTCACATTCATGCCCACTCATCAATCTCCAACACATGTTACTCCACACAACCAACTTGATCGTTCCACATATAATAACAAACATAAATGGGAAAACAACAAATTATCCATTCGTCCAATTCACTTACTGGCAATTCACGGAAGCGATCGTTGTAGTCGATACCATAACCAACTATGAATACATTCGGTACTTCGAAGCCAACATCTACAAAATGCCATTTGATACGAATCAGTTTGATGGAATACGTTAAAATGACGAGTAATGATGCGTGTCTGATCAAAAGTAGACTACACTCGTGTTACACAGTTTTACTTTGCACGTCGTGACAATTGATCTCTGAATGAACCACTTAATGTGGTTTTGAGTGACTCAAATATACACTTGGTTTAATTTTAACAGAGATCAAAATAACTTGTGAGGAAAGAATTGACTGTTGAATTCTCTTACACGGTTGCTATATTTCTGGTTGGATGTGTTATCAGTGATCAGGAACACTGTGAATAAATTTTCTTTAGAAATGGAACTGGAACACGGTCAATAGGTATTATTACACAACCGGCCAAAAACACAGTAGTTCTTTGTTGTTCAGTGATGATCGGGTTCCATCTAACAATAAACCAGTGGATGATGTCCCACTCTGACTCTATGAATACTTGTTCAATGAATTAGCTCACAACGTCTATCTCCAACAGATTCTGTTGTACTATTGAAATGATTCTGACAAGATCAGATCTTCATTCGATGACTCACATCTTCGAACCTAGAACGATTCAATTTACATACACTTGAACACTAATCTAGTCAGCCATAATACGCATAAGTAGAGATACAAACAAATTAACATTTGCACAAATACAATGATAGTTCTGTTACGAACAATTTCAGTATTGAAGACTTACAGGTTGGTTTATACCCAGGAACCTCGGCTATTCTTTTGACCAGTAAACTGTGATTCAATTGAAAAATGACATCAACACATGTTATTGCACAACTATTAAAATCAAAGTAATTGGTTTAGTGATTGTCAATGTGAAAATGCATACAAATTAGGTCAAGCTGTTGAGTATCAGCAGTCGATCGATCCAGTACTTAAAGCATCCTACTGACTGTTTACGTGATTCAGTGTTCAATCATAACACGTTGGAATCAATGTGAAATACGACGACATTTATCTCTCTTTACACTGTGTCTCAAAGATACCGCGCATTTCAACGATTCTAGTGTACGTGACAACCATTATCGATTATTTACTAAATGCACACAAATAAACTCACAAATCTGTCACACCACATCAGTAGTACTTACTATCAAGATAAACAATTGATTTCTACACATTCAGTGTCTTTCGAATTAAATGTATAAAAGATCTACTAGACAATGAATCCACTTGTTCAACCTGTTAACATCCAACTCAACATACACATAACACTCACTTCGAATGCATTCGGTGATAATACAAAATAAGAGAACAACATCAACACAACATACCATGCTGAACGAACAGATTTCGGTTCGTATTTCTTCACAAATCTCTCCAGTTCGTTTAAACTTGTGCCCGTGTCAACCATATCTTCCACAATGAGTACATCCTATACAGAACAACCAAATGATCATGATAAATTCTCTCCATTTCCGCTCAACCTACCTTATCTCTGAACTTCTCCATATTTGTACACGGAGTGATTTTGGTATCATGACCTACTGAATCATCCTGAATAAATTGATAGACATTAATTCACAAAATGTCATTACTACTTACAACGTATGTACTTGCAGCGACGAAGTCAATACTAACTTTTATGTAATTTCGACGTGTAAATGAATACTCTTGTAATGCTTTGAATAAGTCGGAAGCAAATTTGAAACCTCCTTTCAATATACAAATCACGTAGACAGATTGTACACCAGATTTCTCATAATCACTCAGTATATCAATAGACATTCTTTCCAAACGATTCTCAATCATTCCACTTGGAACCAAAATGGTTGAAATATGTTTTTCATAGATTTCTGGTAAAGTGAAATTCTTCGCTGAATATCCTTCATAACTATCATCAAACTAATTGAAAACACAGGTAAACAGATAGTGAAAACAATTTGAAAACTTACAATTATGCAGTCACTTTTGTAATCACGTGTAGTCATTTCAACGTTGTCAAATAATTTATTCACAATGAAGAAGAAATTACTGAGATTATATAGAGTGAAGCATACAGTTGATCATCCAACCAGATGTCTCGTCGCGTTAACCAATCAACTATCGACTTGATAGAAAGTCGAATTATGATAATAATTCTATAGGAGGAAATCGAGAATGAGATTGCTTGAAGAATATGTTGAATTCATTGTATTTCATTGTCACAAAGAAGTCACTTCGTTTAATCAGTTCGAAATAATAAGGATATTGTCAATGAGCATGATGAGATGGATATTTGATCACAGAGTAGTGAATTGTGTGAAAGGCTTCATCGTAATTCACATTTTAACACATAGATATTAATACAAAGAGGCACCAAATACATATGCACCACACAAATCTCTTTTGATATGTGTGAGGGCTGTGATGGTGCCCGGGTGCCCAGTTTATTGTAATGCAGTTGAATTGAGGACACTGAAGGAATATTTGTGAGTAAAGAGGATGATGACTCTGGAATATTGTATTGGAGACGACTCGATTGTGTGATCTGACAAAGATTTACTCATCATTGATGAAGATTGTGGAGACAAAATCGAGACTTGATTCAACTCACTCAATTGTAATTATGAATAGATGAAGAATGAAAAACAATTGAACCTATTCGGAGTTCATCAACACTCAGATGTCTCGTCATCTATCGACCTGATAGAAAGTCGAATTATGAGTCGAATTATCAAGAAACATTGTTCCACTGATTGTATTACAGGAATAACGGTATTCTAGTGTTATTTACTCAAGTTCTTCACTCGATTACGTTGCTTGATAATTCACAAGGATTTATTGTATGAAATGAAATACAGATGATTGTTGTCATCAGGGAAACATGCAACTACTTGTTGCAATGTGTTAGGCATTAATTATTATAATCGGACAGATTGTGTGCATTCATAGTTGACTAAATTGAGATTATTCACCTTGTGCTAAGTTGTGCTGCAGATAGTTACTGGTGAAAATAATTATGGTACATTGGAATTATTAAATGGTGATTAGTGCATAAACATGATCTGATCATATTCACAACTATAAACTGATTGGCATTCATTAGCAGTGCCATGAGTGTTAGATGTGTGAGTTGTTGGTTAAAAGGAACTCTATTTCACTGTTTGTGTAACTACTCATTTCACACTAAACTAATTCAGTCTTGTTCCATTGAAAGAATACGCTTTTGTTAAAAGTGAGAATTTTCATATCATGTGAGTAGTCATTCTGATGATGAATGAACCATTCGTTTCATCATTAGGAATGGTGACGGCACCATCAATCCATCCATGATGGACAGTATTGTTGAAACGATACATTTATATAATTCAGTCAGATGTGCTTCCCTACATCAAATCTTGAATTTCAATTTCTTCAATTATAAATCTTACCAGAAATCTTCAACTACATTTCAGACTGATTATTACTCTTGAATATTCAATGGTAGTGTATGACCATAGAGTAATTACACTGGGACATTCTAACATACACAAGGAATGTAAATGAAGCCAGAGTAAGTTGACCTGGAGTAGACTTTTAGATTTCCAAGACTAATTATTGAATGAATAGATGAATGAATGCAAATTGCTTTGATGAAATTTGTTTATTTGAGTTTATTAACTAAACAAATACCATAATTTAGTTTAAAATTGACATAATCAAATCACAAATTAGTGTGGAATGTTAATGATAGCGTAAGTGAATTGACCGTGTTTATCTTGTTCATTGCCAAATCATATGCCTTCATAAGCGTTGTAATTCAATTCACACATAAGGTAATAATTACAAATTACAATTTAATGGTGACGATGATAATGATGATGAGGACGCATGGTATTTTTCATTATCTATGCTGACTGGTTGGATGTCATCGGTAAGACATTGTGAATGTTGCACTTTATATTACATGATCAATACAGTGCTCTATCAAAAATGGTAGTTTACGGAACAAGTCAATATCAGTAAGTTAAAATTTGACGTCTACACCACTCTCCAACATTCAGATATAAGCACTGTGAAATTGCATTACAACTTCCATGTTGTGGAACGATCGGTCTGGAGTTGTTCATTACTGTTCAGACTTTTGTCAGGTGACAGTTTATTTCATTGAAATCTATCACGTGATTTGTTCATTGTTCGCATGTACAAACGAATAGTGAATAAATTTGACACGTGTAAGAATTTGGATGATCCAAACGAGCCGTTTCTTATTGACAGCTGAGTAGTGAACTAATCAGTTAACCATAATATCTGAAAGACGTTTGTGTTTTCAGTTTTCTGTTCCACTAAGAAAGTCTGAAAACACTGTGCGAAGTGGTCGGTGAGAGTCGAAATATGATCATCATCATCACTATCATCATACTGACGTCTGTCTGTAACTTATTCTTTCCTGAATATAAATACTGAATCACGTGCCTGAGAAGATAGTCAACATCATACGGAATTCTTACGATGAATTAAACTGCTAAATCGTACATTGAGGACAGCTTACAAACTCATTTGAAGTAATTGCCAGCGTTACACAAGGTTGCTTACTGTCATCCTCTCTCTTTTTCTTTGTGAGCGACTGGATTATGAAGACGTTAACATCTGGGATGAAGCACTGTATACAGTGTACATCTAGGATGCAGCTGGACGATCTAGAATTCACAGGTGATCTGGCTCTTCTATCGCAGCTGCAGCTTTAGCAACAGTAGGTCTCAACCTACACAAATGGATACAACAGGACATGCACCAATCAAATCATACTTGACGGAGAAGCTTTGGAGGATGTAAAAACCTTTACATAGCTGGGCAGCATCATTGATGAGCACGGTGGATCTGATACAGATGTGAAGGCGCGAGTCGGCGAAACAAAAGCAGCACATCTACAAGTGAAGAATATCTGAAACTCAAAACAACTGTCTATCAACCAACACCAAAATCAGAATTTTCAATACAAAGGTCAAGACAATCTGTAGTATAAGGTGGAAACTTGGAGAACTACGAAACCCATCATCCAGAAGATACAAGTGTTTATTAACAGTTGTCTACGCAAAATACTTCGAATCCGTTGGTCAGACATTATCAGCAACAACCTACCGTGAGAGAGATCAAACCAGATTCCAGAGGAGGAAGAAATCAGAAAGAAGAGCTGGAAGTCGATAGGATAGACATTGAGGAAAGCACACGACTGCGTCATAAGCGTTCACTTAGAATCCTCAAGGAAAAATAAGAAGAGAAAGACTAAAGAACACATAACGCCAAGAAATGAAGGCATACATGAGAAGAATGAACAAGAATTGGATAGAACTAGAAAAGAAGGATCAGGATAGAGTGAGTTGGAGAATGTTGGTCGGCAGCCTATGCACCAGTGAGGGTAACAAGCATTAGGAAGTAATTTCTGACAACCCTTATATGATCGTTTATGTGCTCATTGCTTACCCTATTCATCACGTGTCAGTCTGATATCCATTATTCTTGTCTGAATATAAATATTGAGTCACGCCTAATCGAAACGAGTTCGCTCACTCACCTTCTCCTCTACGCCTCACTTCGTTTCGCTTCATTTCGTTCCGTTCCGTTTCGTCTAGTCTCGTCTCGTCTTGTTCACTTCGCTCTCTTCACTCCGTTTCTCTGATTGTCTGTCTGCATCAATGAGTGTTCGAAATATATCAATTCAAAATGCATTCTCGTATTTGACTTGCTTTATTCCGTTATTGTCCAACGTGAATTGAGTCGATAGTTATATACGAGGATTGAAGGCATGTATATTTCTACAACAATCAGCATACGTTCTAATTGGAGTCAGATCACAGCAATATACTAAACACTTCCCTATTCACCACTTGTATTCTCACTCAAGTAGCAAGTTTGTCCGGCAAATAGGAAGCATGTCTCAGCATCGATCGACCACTCCGCATCACACTTACCAAGAATCAATCACTAAACAATCTGACAATTGCTTTCATGAAATTACTAAGTTGACTGAGAAGAAACCAATTTAGAGGAGGTGACGATTGCATGTAAGAAATCAACACTGATCAACGTTAGAATGTCATATAAAGAGAATTAAGATGAATATTTCTGTAGAAATTTATCTTGAAAATAATAATAATAATAATAATAATAAACCACCAAATATGATTACGTTACGTGGGCGAATGAACAATAGATTGACCTTCGGAACCTGATATATGAGAATACTGTCTCATTATGACAAAACAAACAACAACAACAAACAAAAATGAAACTATCTATTGTTTCTCATAGACTATCTTCCTTATGATAGTGGCACGTACTTAAAGTAAATTTGTTTTGTTCCATTTTCTTTTCATATTTCTATTAGGTTAAGAAGTTAGGAATTCCAGTAATTCAATAAGTAAATTAGAGTGTAGATATTTAATGAAGAAAAACAGATTGGCATAGATTAGAATAAAATAGAATGGACTTATGATAATGAATTTTATTGTAAACTATCATTTTATATCGGCTTGTATATTATTATGATTTATTTTGCATTTTAGGTAACTTCTCCCATTCTGTAAAGTAGTTGATGGGATTTTGTGGTTAATATTATTGTGATTGGTAATTCTGTCAATTGACAATTGAATTGACGAGTCAATCTAAGCTGGAATACGACTGAAAACGTGGAAGTATTTGACGGTCTATTCCTTACTAGTATGGGATTCCTCAGAAGTGCGCATCGACGATTCCACTGGTGGGACTTGAACCCAGGATGTTCTGTCTTGCTTGCGAGTACTTAAGCTCCATACCACTAATTTGCCCGGCATTCAACGGTATGAATGTCTACCTTCAAACAATCACTTGATTACTTATTATTTTGATTGTATCTTTCAATTAGGCTCTCTGCTCTCCCCTTTTCTCCGTCTTCTGGTGATGCACTGGATTATGAAGACCTCGACATCTGTGGGAAAAAATGGAATAAATTGTACAGCTCAGAACAAATTAGATGATTTGGACTTCGCAGATGACCTAACCCACCTATCCCATACACGCGAACAAATGCAGATTTTGACAACTAGTTCAGCAGCAGTCTCTGCATCAGTGGGCCTCAATACACACAAAAGAAAAACCAGGACAGGGTTAGATGGAGAATGCTGGTGAGCGGCTTATGCTCATTCACGAGAAGTAACAGGCGTAAGTAAGTTTAGACTAGGGTTAAATAATTAGCTTTCTCAGTAATTAATCAATATTTTTTTAAACGTACTGTTCACTACTGTCCAATTTTGTATTAGTTTTTCTTCAGTAGTATGGAAAAGCCTTG